>NW_024884364.1:61579143-61685825 GCF_019232065.1 Centrocercus urophasianus | reverse complement strand
CTGTTCGTAAAAGTGCAGCTTTTTTTTTTTTTTTTTTTCTTTATTTTTCTTAAAAAAAAAAAAAAAAAAAAAAAAAAAAGAAAACAAAACTGTATTATTGCCTTAAAGTTTTGTTGTTGTTGTTGTTTTTAATAATTCTCTATTGAATTTTCTAACTTTGCATCTTAATTTCTATTACCTTAAGGTGCTTCCTTTTAATATAAGTGCTATTGAAAGATGAAAACAGAAAACTTTCCCCATCAAACTTAAATATTATTGGAAATCAATCTGAAGCACAGCAAACACATTTAAAAAGAAATCAACAGCAAATTGCATGGAAAAGGCTTCTGCCTAGTCACAGCAATCTTTAATCACTGTGACTTCTAACAATACATGGAATGTGGATGCTGCTGATTTGTGGCTCTGCATACATTTTCCCACTGCATAATTCTGAAAAATCAACTCTAGACCCCCTTTGAAATAGTTAGGAAAAATGCCAGATGCTCATTTGTTGTTTGTTAGTGGCTTAACAATCATTTTTTGGCATCACAGTGAATTTGTGAGTGATTAACCTTGGGGTTTCTTGCTTCTTTGGGTACCAGAGCATGCCAGAGCGGAAAACTTCTTATTATTATGTGCAAGAAAGATGTTGTGGAGAAAAACACCAACATGAAAATATATATGAGCTTGGCAGGCTTAAACCAAAGTAAGCACAGATAGATGTTTGTAAAGGTTTTATAAAGATTTCCTGCCAACCAAATGCATTTACATTTGGCTTTATGGGAGAAAAGTTCAAGAATAAAATTGGATAACAAACATCCTCTGATGATAAGATGGATAAATTACATTTGGTGTGAATGGCCCTGACAGATCAACTTCAGAGGACACAATGTGGAGGGATGCTTTGTGTCTCTTTTCCTACTAGCTACAAGGCAGAGCATAGCTGTTCAGCTCAGGGTAGTTCTGGGCATGCATTAAAACAAAAACTGAAATAGCCTAGGGAGCTTGCAGGACTGAAAGAAAAGTAGCTGGTAAATGGAGGCAGTCCTGGGAATAGGCAGTCCACAGGGAGAACAGGAAAGCCAAATAAAATCTATAGCATCAAGCCTAACATTCATTTTTGTGAAACATTATATTTTTTTTCTGCAATAAAATATATGTTGTGTATCAGGAGTCTTATGTATCTTTATCAAGAAAAAAGTAGCTGAATATTCAGTTCTCATTTCAGTTTTAACAAGTTACTAAAAATGCAAACACACTGACCAAAAAAAAACAACAAAAAAAAAAAAACAACAAAAACAAAAAACCCCCAAAACAAACAAACAAAAAAATGAACATATGGAATCCTGTAGGAATTCAAATGTATTCAAATTTCATCTCCCTGTGATTTTATGATTGCTTTTGAAATGGGCTGCTTTAATTACTTAACATCTGTTACCCAATAACTAAAGGCATTGTTTCCCTGCATTATGACAAAAAGATTCCGTGTTACTGAATTCAGCACACATGGAGCTAAACAAAATTAAAAACCATGCAGAACATATAGAATTAGAAGCTTGCAGTGGTTTGAAATGTGTTTTTACCTTCTGTGCCTGTAAAAAGCTTCTTCATCAATGCCTGGACTGAGACAGCTGAATACTGCTTCATCTTTCTAAACACTGAGCAGGTTAAATCACTGGCAGCACGTCTGACTGTCAGCTGTCTCTTCCACAGTTACAGAAATACAAGTTCCCAATACAGAACACAGATATTACACTATCTTGTCCATATATTCATTGAAAGTATACATTTCATTCTTTCCAAGACCCCAGTTGGGAAAAATTGTGTGCACTTCATTATTTTCATATGCACTGAACAGTCTCTGAACTCCACTAGTCAGAGTCTAGTGTTTGAGTCTCTTCAGGATTGGGCATTAAATATTAAATTGTATAAATTATCATATATTCCTATTGTGCTATCTTCTAAAACAGATCCCAGTAACTCATTATTATTACAGAATGGATTGGGTTGGAAGGGACCTCAAATCCCATTCAGTTCCAATTCCCTGCCATGGGAAGGGCTGTCACCCAGGAGATCACTCTGCCCACTTTCCAACAGTCACTTTTAGATTATCCTAATTTACAAATTTATCCTCTGATTCAAAAGAAAATGACTATAAAATACCAAATAGATCTGTAGTGGCAAAACTCCTGATTACTACTGTCACCACATATATAGTGCACTAACTATATAATGAACTATTCACTACATATAGAGTGAACTCCACATGCTTTCCAAAGGGAAACAGAAAAATTGAGGTGAAGCTTAGAGTGATTATGGTAAATGATAACATAAAACTAAAATACATTAAATAATACTGGCACAATCCTTAAAAGTACTGTAAAACTTGAAAAATATATTTGTGTTTTAAATTTTAAAGGGACTGAACAGCTTATGGTAGGAAAATACACAGCATCTCACTTCTCTTCACAATTTCTTATTCAGAAACTTTCTAATAACAGTTTGATTGGTTTTACTTCCTACTAAAACACATTTTGGCTCCAGATTTCCATTTTTCATTTTGGGGCCTTTCTTTTGTCATGAACTCGTAGTGTGTACATGTAGTGTGCATGTTGAGCACGCTACAAATGCTTGCCATTTTATGCTGCTTAGGTTTGGAATGGTAAATCCTGAGTTTATTGGTGAAAAGGAGAATGTTTCTTAAAGTGTAAGATCCTAAAGCACAGCAGAGAGCCACAAAAGGCTGCTCAGATTATGCAACCTAATAATCCTGATTCACCAGATCACAATTTTCTGTCTGGCCTTTATGCTTTTGGTGTACTATAACACAGTTATATATGTAGTGGAACACTTCACACATTTAATATTTCCCATAATAACACTTAAAATTTTACACATCTATTCAGAAGGCTGCAAATGAGACAAACAGTATACAAAAGAAATGCTAATATAAGTACCTTTGGGAGGAGAAGGGAATGAAAGAAGCTGATATTAAATATTAATCATAAGAAATAAGTCAGGAAGATGTGTAAAGGTTGAAGTCACAGTGGGTTACTTTAATTTGGGGTGGCATAGAAGTCTGACCAGAACTTTCAAACTACTTGCCTCCTTCTCAACTTACAATGGCGTTTATTTGCCTAATTTAAAGAAAAAGAAAAAAAAAAAAAGAAAAAAAAATCCTCTTGTTTAACAGTAACAACTCCATTTGAGAGATTTAACACCTCTATTTTACGTCTCCTTCATAAAGTTCAGGGACAGCTATGCTATCATGTTTTATTTGTGTGCTTGATTAATTTCATACATACTAAATATTCCCTCAACTTCTGCCTTTCAGAAAATCTGTTATATCAATGCAGCTCTCTCTTTAGTAAACACAGTCTTGTGTCTACAGAAGATACCTCTGAACTGCTGACACACAAATGCAACCCTCACACAAGGCTTTGGTGAATTTTTAAAGCAATGCACTGGCATGCTTAGAGCCTCACATCCTAACCACTATGCCAGCATAGTCAGCAGATACATCTGAAAGCACTCTTCACCCAATGAAATCTTACATTTGCAAATCTGCCATTTCTTGCCTACATCCTGGCACTCTGTGTTCTCCTGAAAACTGCTGACAACTCTTAAATCCATTATTTAAGGAATTTAACACTAATATGTTTGCCAGATACACGTAGCTCAGCCCTTTATTTTTCCTGACTAATTTGTCTGTAACCAGACAAGCTGTTAGTACTAGAACAAGATAGACCAAAGCACAACAAGCCTATGGTAATAAGATAAAAATTAGAAGTCAGCGCAGGAAACAGCGCAAGGAAATAAAGGCATCCTTTACTTCAGCTAGGTTTTAACCTCTCTCTCTGTTCCAAATTATTTTCTAATCAGTTTTGTGGTGTTAGAATAAGAAGCGTCACCATCAGATCTTTGACACTATCTCCTGACTATCAAAAGCTAATGGTGAGCTCTTCTGCCACCTCAAATTAAAGACACATTCTTCTTTTGAATAGACTTTGCCATCTCTGGGCCCTTTTCATAACCAGAAATTACTAGGATGTCAATTAGACTCCAGTAGTGACGCACGTAACAGAGACAATGTTAAGCTCGCTAATGTTCATTGATGGATAGCCCTGCAGTTTGTTTAGATAACAGGAAGAGTCTGTGTCTTTGTACCAAGTAGATAAGAATGATATGCTGAACTCCTTCTATGGAACAGATGTGGGAAGCACCACCAAGTCCTCACATCAAGCAGATAAGGTTGTGAAAGCAAACATGGTGCTATAAAGACAAGGAGCTAACTGAGCATGCATGAAGACCAGGTTCAACTAGCAAACACAGTGAGGAAGTCTACTGACTTCCTCCAAAGGTCCCAGAAGATCATTACCACAAAAAGACTGAACATCTGCAAGGAGGTGGGATTCTATGTTAGTGATTCTGGGGGAAGTATTAAGTATGTACTCACTGCCCAGAAAAACCTTTGCATACTTAACACAAGTAATGTATATAAGCTGAAGAGCTTTTGCACAAGGTAGGCACAATTGAGGTGAAAGGATCTTCTCATGCATCCAGCAACAAGAATAAAGAATGCCTGCTTTCTAACACTCCAAACTGGGTCTTATGAGAGTTTCATGATCGACCAATTTATGGTATCACTACCAGCTCCACTTGTACTCCCTTTTTTTTCCTTACTAACCCTTTTAATTGACGTAACCAGAATTTATCATTACACAGTGTCAATGAAAAATAACCATTAATATTGAAACTTCCCATTATATAGGTTAGCCCAATCCTCCCAAGTGTTATGACACTACAAAATCTTTTGAACAGCTAGCTGTTATCAGGTAACAAGATATCCCACCAAGATAACAGCTGTTATCTTGTGAGTTGGGATCCCTGTACTAAGCAATTACTCTGCAGCAAAGCTGCTGGGACTAGGACCTAGCCCCTCCTTCTGAAGTGATCACTACAGCAGAATCATAGAATTTCTTGAGTTGGAAGGGACCCTTAAGGCCCTCTAGTCCAACTCCCCTGCAATGAACAGAGACACCTACAGCTCAATCAGAGTGCTCAGAGCCTGATCCAGACAGAACTTGAGTGTGCCCAGGGATGGGGCATCCACTACCTCTCTGGGCAACCTGTGCTAGTGCCTCAATGCCCTTTATTGTTAAAAACTTCTTCCTTATATGCGATTTAAATCTCCCCCGCTTTAGTCTGAAACCATTTCCCCTTGTCCTATCACAACAGATCCTAAAGAGTCTGTTCTTTCTTTCCTACAGCTCCCCTTTAGATATTCAAAGACTGCTATCAGGTCTAGAGTATTGGTATATTCCGCTGCTGAAACCAGGCATCCCCTGATGAGAGAGTGGAGAGGAAGGTTGTCCCCAGCCACAGCGCCCTATGCTAAACGCAGAAGGTCACGCTGTTAGCCCTGCAGGGCTGGGAAGAAGCGGAGCAGGGCTGAGCCGGGCTCAGTCTCCAAATAAAGGACCAAGAATGCTCTTACATATGCAGCATCAGTGCAAACACCCACCTACTTCGGTATTGTGGCTACTTAGAACCACAAAGTGCCACAGAACCAGCATAATACTATGAAAAGGATTAAACGGGCCGTAATTAAATTAGGGAATCCGCATTCCCCTTTTGAAATGCTGATTTTCACAGAAGTGCCTCTTTTGTTTAAAGACTGAGGCTCTCTGACCTTCTTTTTCTAACTTTCCATGCCCCACCAGCACATATCTGTCACGTGTGCTTCACAACTTAAAGAGTTTTCATAGCAAAGATAAAGACACTAAATGGACAACGATTCTGACAGTCCTATGATCTGGGTGACATGGCAGGAAAGACTGAGTTAGAGAATATAACAAAAGATGACAAAGTAAAGCCAGTGCTACAATTTCTCTGCTATGTGAGATTTAGGGTATGGGTATGTTTGGTGCCCAGCATCAGTTGCAATAAAAATTTTGACAAGATATGTTGCATTTCTCATGAATAACAAACTCAGTGACTTCCTAAGAGTGAAATTCCAATCAGACTCAGGTGTGAAATGAATCTTGATACTAGCCCCATTACCTATTCATTTTTATATATATTCATTTTATCTAGCTTACCTTGCCTACTCAACCAGACTCTTCCTCACCATTCCCATATAAGTTAAAGTCTATATAGTTCAGGTAATCCCAAAGAAATGTGCCCTTGATTTTCACTTGGGAAGCTGCTTCCAACCCTTTTTTATTGTTGCATTCTCATTTTCATATCAAATGATATTCTTCTCATACAACTTTTTAAAAATCACATTCTAGATTTGCTTTTATTTATACCTTTAGAACGAGTTTTCTTTCTCACTGAATTATTAACAGCTACATTCAAACTTGCTCTCAAAACTAGGTCTTAATCTTTTCCTTTTTAAATCACTCCAGCTCCTTGCTGGAGTTGCTGTCCCATGAGCTGCATGCAGTATATCCACATTTCTACTTAATATATTAAGAGTATATATATAACAAAAGAGTATGTATATAATAAAAGTCTTATGTTAAGACTTTTTTTTTTTTTTTTTTTTTTTTTAATAACTAGACCCCTAACCAAGTGAAACTGCTGCAGGATTCATCAACAAACAGCCTCAGAAGACAAGACAGTTAAAGTAGACTTGGAACCTGCTTCACTTTAATGAATGGAGAAAATATGTAGTTGTAGCTGTCTTTAAGAGCCCAGATTTGCAAACAATTTCTAAATAGATCTAAAAAATGAAGAAAATAGGCCTAGCTGCAATACTTTGTGGGTGAATCTATTCTTTCATAAATCTATTATCACATCCTCTCTTCCAAGGGTTAAGCTGGAATAAAACTGTATGAATCTGCCAATTTTCACTTTGAGATTTTCAGTGTCATTTCACAAAACTCCACACCTTGAAAGCCACAAAACTCCAGGATGCATAAGCAATTTCAACCAAAAGATTGCAAGAGCAGCACAAAAATATTTACATGACATCACAACACTGACTGTGTGTGTACATCCAGCAATTTAATTCAAAGCACTCAGGCTGCTCAGTTCTCTTTCCGAACACCAGTGTGCCTATCCATTCTACACAGCAGGTTCTGCCTCATTCACAGGCATTACACCTCAAAGGGAATTCACGTCTTCAAAGCCACAGCACTTCAAGCCCCAAAAATTAATTATCTGCAGGGCACAACTCAACACCTTCAGTGAACTAAACTGTATTTGTGAACCAAATTCTATTTGAGTATCTCGTAAGATGCCTTTACACACACTTGTTATTAAGTATTTCACTATAAACAAAATGTCTAGTTTGAAAGCTACATCTAGAAATTATTCAGACTACATTAAAATAACTTGTATTCAAAACAAAAATGAACTTTTGAAGACATACCAAGTTCTCACCTTGGTTACTCCAAAATATACAGTATTCAGATCAGAATCACAGAATGGCCAGGGTTGGAAGGGACTTAAAAGATCATGAATCTCCAACCCCCTGCCACAGGCAGGGCCACCACCTCCCCATTTAATACTAGACCAGGCTGCCCAGGGCCCCATCCAACCTGGCCTTGAATACCTCCAGGACGGGGCATCCACAACCTCTCTGGGCAGCCTGTTCCAGCACCTCACCACTCTCTCTGTAAAGAACTTCCCCCTGACATCCAACCTAAATTCCGCCCCCTCCCCCCCCCCCCCCCAACTTAAAACCATTTCCCCTTGTCCTGCTGTTATCTACCCTTTCAAAGAGTTGATTCCCCTCCTGTTTGTAGGCTCCCTTTAGGTACTGAAAGGCTGCAACGAGGTCACTTCACAGCCTTCTTTGCTCCAGGTTGAACAAGCCCAGCTCCCTCAGCCTGTCTTCATAGGGAGGTGCTCCAGTCTCCTGATCATCTTCGTGGTCTCTCCTCTGGACCCTCTTCAACAGCTCCCTGTCTTTTTTGTACTGAGGGCTCCACACTTGGACACAGTATTCCAGATGGGGCCTCGCAAGAGCACTCAATTCCATCATCAATGTCATTGATACAGATGTTAAAGTGCACTGGTCTCAAGACAGACCCCTGGGGGGCGCCGTTCGTTACTGGGCAGTTTGAATCCCACTTTTTCACAGGACAGGAGTTATCTTCATTTATTAGAAAGCAGTTTATTGCAAATCATGAAAATATTACTAATTCTTCATATTAGGATACTTTGCTACTCATTTAGATTAATCTATACTTCAAGAAATTCTTGTTCAATACCCAACTTTTCCAAAGAGAAAAATTTGGCTCCCTGTATTCAAACACAGCCTATTTTGGAATGCCGCTGATAGTTAACACCATGCAGTAACAACCACATCCTGCAGACCAGACATGGATTTACAGAAGAAAGGAAAGCTAATGGCTGTTAGCACCTGGCTGCCACCTTTGCTTGCTTAATGCAGTATTAGTACCTCCTGTAGGTCGTTGCACCAAAAAGCAGGTGCCAGAAGAGAGATTGCAGCATTTGAAAAGCCAGGAAATGTGTGCTCATTCTCACCTGCAGTCTTATGTTGCAGTCATTTCAGCCTTACAACTCAGTGAAGGGGAGGGTTCAGATTTCCCTTTTCTCTCCAAATGCACACATACAGTTGATGTGAAACTCCAGTAAGGCAGAGAATGCTCCGTGCAAATATCAGGATCCATCACAATTAACTTACTGGTTACACACACATCACTGCTTTCTAATAGGTATAAGATGAATAATGAATGCTGAATAAATGACTGAAATATGCATAAATACACCAAGAGAAACAGGTGGTGCCAAAAGCCCAGCTTCCCCGACCTTGTTGTTTCAGCAGGATTACTTCAGACTAAACGCAGCCTGGACTGAAAATGCATTATTGTTTGTAGTCACCACGTATGCTCCCAGAGCACATCTTTCTGTTCAGTTTTGTCTGCAAGGAATTTAGTTTCCATGCTCAATAAAGCAAGACAAAACACGCTACATGAATATGATATTTATTACAGAAGCTTATGTCTAATTGAACTGAAATCCTAATGTAGATCTATTCACTAAAGTCATGGTGGGATGTTCCACTCAGCAACTGTAGTAGGAGAGCAGTTTCTGTGTCTATGAATTTCAGTTCTTTGCTTTTTTAATTGTTCTGTTTACTCAATTGATAAAAATTGTTAGTATGCCATTATTCACTTACAGGTGGTCGAGAATTCAGAACAGCTGCCTTAAAGCACTACAGACAAGCACTTGCAGATCAAGACAAGAATCACACTAGTTCCAAAGTCCTACGGAAGGACCATAGGCATCAAAAGAGGACAGTGTTTCTACTTCTCCTGTAGTTACCTTTGGGCAATTTGAATTGCTTGCTTCTGGGGAGCTGTTACTTGTTTCAAGAACAGAATACCAACTTTTTTTTCTTTTTTTTTTTTTTCCCCATCTTACTCTCTTCTGCCTAAAGTATTGCCCTTTTCTGCTCATGCTGTTCACTTTCAGCATTTGCTGAATACAGTATTCTGATTCAGATGCAGCTCATGGCCAAGTATGTGCAACACAAAACAGTGCTGATACTCTATCAGCACATCAATGAGAAAACTACATGTCAAAAACAGCCTGAGGTATCTGACTTCTACAGAATGCTAACAGTAGTATCCAGTATTCTCCTCGTTTTTTACAGACAGTTAAAAACTGAGAACAGAGAAAAGATCTTCACATATCAATGTTGTATTTTTACATAAGAGCAGAAGGAAAGGTTTTAAATTTTATTTGTAATAGTTATGAATGTTGTCCTGGGCACTCATTTTAAGAGAAGGGCTCTTTGGTCCATTGGCTCTATAGTTCTAAATGTATAGGACCACACCTCAATGATAAGCAATGGCAGTTATAGCAAATGCCCATTAAAATTAAGGTTTGGGAGTGAGTAACAAAATCTATATCTAACCAAATAAATTAAGAAAATAGATAAATCATAGAAGTCTGGCAATTCAGTTCCTTGATGGAGCTTTTGTTCAGATGCTCACCTGTCAGGGTTTTTTTGTGTTAATTTCAAAAAGCTGCCGCAGAAGCTACTTGCAAAGGAGTTGCTAAAGCCATTGCACCACTTCTTTTCTTACATCCCTCCCACATAACAGTATGGGGATTCCTGGGGACTTCTAAAACTTGAGAGATCCTTACTGAAAGCTTTGGTTCGCTTTCAAGAAGAAAAATGTAAAATTCCTCAGATAGCGAGCAGCTGCACCAGGGATTCAAACAGTGCGAGGAAACTGCAAACTGAACCCAAAACTGAGGCAATGTGTTTCAAAAGCAGACAAACAGCAGATCAGATCCAGAGAGCTGACCCACTGAGATTAGGACCACGATGGCTTTAGCCGGGCTTCTGTCACTAATACCAGAAATAATTATCGCAGATGTTTGCTAAAAAATGGAAAGCTAATGTTCAAAGTAACTTGGGTGAAATTCTGTGGCCCACATAATAGTGGGCATAACATGCCACACATAATAGTGATAACAGTCTTAACTGATTTTGAAATTCATTAGTTTATATGCATTTTAACCTCAGAGACAATTTGTTTTATCTCCCGAGGTTCATTCCTTATTCATTGCAGTGGCAAGCTACAGCATACTGCACGTCTGTCTACATTACTCCTTTTATCACTTTACATTCATCAACAAGTAAAATTGTATTTGTCTTGAATAAAGGTAAACAGAACAGGGAGGCTTCTGCTATGAAACTTTTAGCTACATAAAAAGAAAACAATTAACATATACTAAGTACCTTCCTTATCATCATGATGTATAATAGCATCCTGTATCATATCGGCAAGGTTGAAACGAACTCGATGATTCTTTCCATGTTTCAGTTTTTTCACGTAACCCTCCCGCTTCTGGAAAGCCTTTTCTCGTTCATAATATGCCTTTATTTGATCACAACGCATCCGCTTCACCAGCCGTTGCCGCTGGCCGAGAGGGAGGGACTCAAGCAAGCACTGGTCAATTTCCATCTCATGTGACCGAAAAACATTACATAGCTGGAAACAGCCTGCAAGATACAGAAAACAAACACATGCAATGGTGAGCATGTCGTGAAACTTCCACCAGATTTCTTTCTAACCACCTGTTATGTTAGTTTGTCAAATGGACTCCTCCCACTTGACAGTGCGATCTACAAACAGCCTCATTTAACTTATCTTGCTTTGGGTTAGCAAATAGCTGTTATTCAGTGAGAAGAAAAATCATCCTATCTTAATTATAATGAGCACAGCAGCATGCAGTGAGTCTTCAGGCAACTACCTATTAAAAACATCAAAACCACTTTGGATTCCGAATTATGTGAATAAAAGAGGGATTTTGGTGGGGCAGTGATGGTATCCGGTAGCTTTTTTTTGTCACTGCAAAGAGCAATTCCAATTCCAAAATGAAGGTTCCAAAAAAGATTCCAAATGGAATCTTCTAACGAAATTGTAAGGTACTGGAACCTTCACCTAGAAACAGATTATAAATGTATATTAAATTCAGTAAATTGTAACATTCAAAGCATCACCTTTAAGTCAGTCTATGCTCATCAAATACTAGGGGATCGTCAGATAACTGTACTGTCTGACTCCTTGGATGTGAATCCACATCTAATATATCAGTGAGGAAGTCATTAACATACCCTAAAACAGCTCAAAGAGGTGGCTGGAGGACACTCCACCATTTCTGATTCTAATGTTCTACATTATGTACATACTAAACTTTTCTTCAAATGGCAGGTAGGTGCCCAAATTTCTCATTTCTAAGAACTATGAGCAGCCCATATAAGAAAGGTTTTCCCACCCTAATTGATGGAAGAGCTCTTGAAGTGAACATAGGCTTTTGTCTGCCCATTTTGTTAAATATTTAGTTAAATCATCAACAGACTCCTACCTCACACTTGCACTAGCTCACAAGCTGGTTGGTGCTGACTAAAGGACCATTTTATTTTCTCCTTGTTGCTTGACATAAACTTTATCTATATTCAAACTCTCTTCTGAAAGCAAAACTAATAATTTCTGGCAGGCTTTTCTAAGTCTCACATCATCGCAGCACACAAACACTTCAAAAATGCATATTTTCTTAAAAAACTGAGGGATAAGGGTGTGTTATTACACATCTTCTCTACTGAACAACTGAAACATAAGTGTTTTCTTTTTAAATCACTGATTTTGGATGTCCAATGCAAGATATCTATGTTCTTTAAGTTTTGTTTTGCTTTGAAGACATAGAGCTGTATATAATGTGTTATCACGGTGTTATGTGATAGTATCAAAGTCCCAGACAGAGCCCAAAGTTTCTTGCTGAGAAACTCCAAGACACAAGCAGCCATAGAAAATAATTTTACAGATCAATTTCAGTCAACTGATTTTTACAATAAGCTACTATTTCTCTTCCTATAATTTCTGTTCTTTTCTTAGCACACCCTTCTAGCTACAAAGAAATGATTTGTCAAAATAAAAGACTGGAAACAAATACTGGCTTGTATTAAGCCAAAATCCACTTTTTGCACATCAGAAGTCAAGAACTCCTTCCGTATAAGTTGAGCTAGAAAGTTTTGTTTCAAATGATATGCTTCATTTCTGAGCATGTCAGGTACAACAAGGAAATCAAAGGGTAACTCGTCAAGTTGCAGAAGATGAAACTTCATTACCAGCTTCACCACACGAGATGAAAGCATTCAATGAAGACCTGTACTCAGAGTGGTTCAGTCTGAGCCAATTTGTGACCGCATCTCCTTTCTATCACATTTAAGGGAAACTGAATCAGTGAACTACAAATCTTCTCATTCACAATTGTTCTACTTTGTATAAAATATTTCAGTACCCATGCGTTAAGCTCCCACAGTATTTTTGGCTAGTAAAACTCTATGTTTATCCCTTAATGGTTTGGGTATACTTCCTACCAGCCAGGCTTGCAGCCTCAGAAAGAAAACCAGCATGCTGTGTTAAGCCATGTTTGGCAATGCAAACTGAATGGCTGGGGAAAGTTAAGAGAAGGATCTTGTAAATGCCTTTCAGCTGTTCATTGCTACTTCATTGTGTTGGATTTAGGAGGCAAATTTTGGCAGCAGAGGGGCTGCAGGGTGTGACCTTGGTGAGTAGAGCCCAGTATCTACCCCATGTGAAAAGAACATCCCTCCAGGCACCAGGGTCAGTGCAGAAGGATGGCATGAATGTGGAGCAGCGGTTCCTTGCAGCCCATGGGCACCTCAGAGAGCAGTTCTCCATAGTACAGTCATGAATGAGGCCTGAAAGTGGTTCAACCCATCGAGAGCCAGGGGCTGGAGCTGCAATTCTAGAGAGGGGCCTCGCAATGGGGCAGGAGGGCTGGAAGAGCTGCCCCCTGGGGGAATCCTTGTGGAGTAATGCCTTAAGGGTGGGCCACATGGTATGAAGCTGTCTTGGGGCAGTGCTGGGAGAGTTGAAGCCTGTGGGAAGCCCATAGGGATCCATTCAAGAAGGAAGGCACTGTGGGAGGGATCCATGTGGAGCAAGGGCAGAGAGTGGACATAGACAGAAACAGTGTTACAGACTGATAGCAGCCTCCATTCACCATTCCTCTACACTGCTTGGGAGAGGAAGTAGAAGAGGGTGGAGAAAGTGTTTTTATTTTGCTTTTAGTTTCCCACTGCTCTGATCTATTAGGAATACTCAGTAAATCATAATAACCACCCTATGCTGTGTCTGCTCTGCCCATGCTGGTAACTAGTGAGTGATCTCCCTATCCTTATCTCAACCCTTGAGACCTTTTCCATTACATTTTCTCCCTCTCTTCATTTATGGAGTGGGAGTGAGAGAGAGAATATATGGTGGAATTTAGCTATCCATCAGAGTAAAACTACCATGTTCATGACTGCAACAGGAGCTTGACTGCAGGAGTTTCCTCCTTCCACTCTGATGCATCATGAAGCAGCAGCTGACAATACAAAAGCATTAACCAAGAGATCACAATTCTGATATCCAACCTTTGCACTTTGGCTTGGTGACCATGCATGGTACTTCAGGTCTTAGCTGGAAAAAGGCAACCGACAGCACAGGAAACCAAGTGAGCCTAACATCCAGCCATACAAGAGTTTTAGCTCTGTTCTTTTCCTTCCTTCTTTTTTTCCAAAAAGAAGCAGCAGTGCTCATGTTTGGGCTCAAGGAAGCTACAGCTGAAATTGCTATGCCTGGAAAAAATCAAAAGTGTATTGCTGTTGTTACAGACCTAGCTGTTAGCTGACAGCAGGCTTAAACCAACTCTTTGCTTGCTTTTCCTCCCTTTAGCTTGTGTGTAGCTTCTGCTTTTAAGAGGAACTGATTACTGCCTGCATCACAACTGAGACTGGTACAAGCACAACACCTTTCCTGCCATAGTGCTCTGCTCCTCCAGTGCTGGAAATCAAACAAATTAGCTTAATGTCTCGGTCAAATAGAGTACAGAAATAAGATGAGCTCCTGTACCCAGCTTCCAGTTTCAGGAAGAAGGGGGCTGTCTTAATGTCCTCTGCATCTCCACCAAGATGACCTTCAGCCTGCGTGAGTGGCAGTCTATTTGCTCAATGAAAAGTTGGGTTGAACTGCTGGGCTGAGCCAGTACTGGCCTCACACAATAGCTTCCAGTGCACAACCACAATCAAACAGCTGAGGTAGATTGATAAGAGCATTTTCCATCCACCTGAGTGCTAGTCTCAACTAAGTGATGAGCTGTAGATGGGTTTCTTTCTCTCTCCTCATCAGACCAGCACGTGACTTGGATATAACAGTGGCAGGGCAGCAGTCCTGGTAGGTAAAGCCTGGATTAAACAACACAGTTGCAGACAAGGCAAACTTTCTGAATTCATTATTTGAACACCCACCTGTACATCATGCAATGTCCAGTGCCCATTTTAGAACTAGTTAAATCTCTACCCTGATTCTGGTGGCCAAATGAGCATGGGGAGCTTCTCGCAGCCCAACAGGCACAGACTCCTGGCTACCCCAAGAGCTGAATTCAAAATCAGGAGAGTTATGGACATGCTTCTGGAGGAAGCCATAGTGCCACTTAAAGCACGGTGTTAATAACCAACACTGGATCATGCAATCGTGACTTTTCCAGAAGTTCTGAAAACATCCATCAATAGTTTCTGTGAGTTTCCTGGGTGACATGTTCCAGTGTTGCACTATCCTCTAATCAAAAATGTAATTTTTGTGGGTTTTTTTGTTTGTTTGTTTGCTTTTAATCGGGACCACTGCAGCTTGTTAATGCTGTCAGTAACAAGAAGAGCAGTCATTTCTGTTTTCTTGGTAGCCACCTGCTGCCCTCACTTCAGTTTGTCAAAGACCATCTCACACTTGGGTAAGACTTGTGACATATTGCAAGTGCAGCTTCACTAACCCCCAGTAGAAAGGGAAAATTATTTCCCTCAATCTGCTAGTCTCCATCTATTTAACATACCCCAGCATGTGGTTTGCCTTATTTGCAACCCAAGTGCAGGACTGGCTCTCAGTCAATCCTGTTTGCTGTGACCCTTGCATCCTCTTCAGCAGAGCTGCAACTCAAATCAGTTGGCTCCCAGCCCACACCAATTCACAGGGTTATTCTGCCCTTGGGTATCAAAATACATACTTCCCTTGTTGAATGGCTCAAAGTTTGTTGTTCCAATAATCAGGATTAAGCTCTATCATTCAAATTATGCCAACCACTCTGCCCTAATTTAACAGTGCCAGTAGAAGCAATGGCTTCAGTTGTATAAAAGGCCTCCAGGAAAAAATAACCGCTAAAATCCACAATTTTACTGGGCAGATATAAACTGCTTACGGACTGACAACTTGCCTTGTTTGTAGCCGAGAAGCTATTAGGGCTTCCTAAAGGCACCATGTGCAGCATGTCTGTCCATCCTCTTCTCTTCCGTATACAAGAAAAGCAGTACAAGCTAATAGACTAAACTCACACAAGAAGCTCATATGGGACCCGTTCAAGTTGGACAAGATTTTTGTAAAGCATAATCTCAAACAGAGCTCTTTCTGAATGCTAGTGAGGACGTGGTGTGGTAACGTGAGGAAAAGGTTGCAGGTAAAGAGAAAGAGAAAGAGTTGATATCACTATATGACAGTACATTTGAAGATTATTTCATTATTTCTTGTGTTTCCTCTTGCCTCAGTGTATGACAAATTACAGTTGTGTAGAGTGATTTGATAAGGTCACTGTGACCATCATGGCAGACTGCACTGAATAACTCATTAACAACGTCTCCATCGAAACTCTGAAAAAGCTTATTGGGGTCTGATCTATTTACTGGGATGCTCTGGACCAAAACAACTAGAAAAAAACATGAATGTTGATTTATATCTGGTTTTAAAGCCTGCATCTTACATACGATCACACAATGTAAAAGCTTTTATGAAAAACTGAATTATGAAAAACAGAAATCCATTATTGTATCATAATGGTTGTCAGCTAGCACAGGACAAAGGAAGCCTGTAAAGAATAGAAAATAAAATCTATATAAAGGATGCTTGCTAGTGTAGAGACGCTTTGCTGATTCCACCTTGAACCATTACAAAGAGAAGAATTATGGCTACAAAACAGCCTGTTGATAAAAAATTGTAGCAATTTACTCACAATTGGCAAGAGTGCCTATTTCATGACACCACAAATCACAAGTTTGATCCTGCCTGTACAAACAATAGATTTCTGAGTAAAGAGGAATTGTTTGCTCTGAATTGTTACTGGTTCTTACTGTGAAAGTGAGAGAAGGAACATTTTTGGCATCACAAACACCAGCCCATGAGCAACATGAAGAGCTTGGAGAGGATGATGGGATATAAACGAAAAAGAACAATGTGATCGCTATAGGCATTTTCTTCTGTCTCTCTGAGGTGACCTGAGCCCAAGTAACTACATGGCACGTAGGAACGCCTGCCATATCTCTTTCCAGAATCCATGATGATGCCTCTTCCCTTTATATTTCCTGCTTTTATGGCTTTTTCTCATTTTATTTTAGTCTTTCACTCTGGCATCTAAATTGTTAATCCACCACCCTAAAAAATTGAAAGACTATGGTCGTTAAAGAAAGAAACACTACAGAAGGGTTAAAACTACCTCAAAAAAATGGCAACGTGAGATTCCAAGAATGTACCTACTCAAGACTCAAACAATATTCTTCAAGCATGTTGATATCATTGAGAGAAAAAGGGAAATAAAACCCTTCAAAACACACTGTGTTCTGTCTGGGTTCCTGTTGTAATCACGATTAAACAACTGCTTTCCCATTTTGATACCTGAAGTAGTCCTGCTTTTCAGAAAGATAAAGTACATGAAAATTTTATCAACTTCAGTAAATTGTTCAAAGAGATAAACATTCATCAAAAAGGAAAAAAAGACAAATTTTGATGAGTACTTAAATTATTACACAACACTTTCAGAGCTGGCTAGCTAAACATATTCCCAGTATTAATAAAGAGATATAACAAAAGCATACAGTGAACAGCAATAGTTTGATACTTACAAAACCAGATACAAGGATGGTAGAAATCAGCACAGCTTCATCAGCTTTAGAAAGCTGCATTAACTTACACCCCATGTTTGATAACAGAAATAAGATCAGGAACTACAGGAATGACCCTTCCAGAAATGCACTTTATTGTTATACATGATGGCTTCATTGAGTATTGTCAGCAGCGTGCAAATCACAGAGCTGCAGAATCGCTAAAGTTGGAAAAGACTCTTAACATCTTGAAGTCCACGTATTACCTAATCCTATCAAGCTCACCACTAAGCCACATCCCTAAATACTACATCCACTCACCTCTTAAATACCTCCAGGGATCACATACATCATGTAAATTCATTACATTAAAATGGAAAAATTAATTTATGCATAATTATGCAACTGAACTGAATTCCACGTGAAATCTGTGATACAAATGCAAAAGCCTAACTGAAGTTATGGTGCCTGGACTACAGATCAATGCATTTGATTACAAATGCCCTTTTCAAAAACCAAATGCTATTATGCATCATCTAGGGATCTTAGAGTTTCAAGAGACTAGATTAATTTAAATCCAAATCAAATTGAAATGTTAAGGTTGGTATCAAAATACTTGCTCTGAAAAATCCTTTGTTCAGTGCAGGGAAAATTACTCACCATTTGAACAGCTTCTTCGTTACGTTTATTAAGCTGTAAATGAAACACAGCCCTCTTAACCACTCAGCCCATTTCTAACAGCTGAAGCATTTCTATCAGGTCAGCTAAGCTGTATTCACTGCAGCAATGGGCTGATTCCTTTTCTCTTTTCTTGGTTCCCCTTTTCATTCACAAGAATTTAATCATAAGGAAGTGCATAAAGATCAACTATTTCCCTTGTAACAAATCTAAAGAATTTTATTAACACCAAATCTTTTGAGAATAAATTGCATGGCAGCAAAGGAGCTGGTCTGGTTCTCCCATTCTTGGCTCTATGGAGCCTCTCTTGGATGTAACTGCAAACTCAATTTTTTTAAATGACAAAACATCCAAAGCTTTCCTGTTTTTTGCTGAACACTGAACTGTCTTTGCAAAAGAACAATCAGCATATTCAAGAGAGCATCTTCCTGTAAAACCCCACTGCCACTCTTCAAGAGCCTTTCAATGTGACTGGACTGGTAAGCAGGAACTGAAATCAATTTCTAGCTTGATACCATGGAAAAGTTGCTTATCAGACACTATTAATCAACTCTGTAGGCTTTGTAATAGACTCTATCTATCAGCCATTCAGTGAAGTTACAGCAGCATTCTCTAAAAATTTATTATATTTAAATCAGGGAACCAACCAGTTTGGGATTTTGCCTTTGTAGTAATAGAGGAGAACCTGAATAATAAGGAACTGAAAACATACCAGAGGGCTCTGCACTGTCATTTGTCATTTACATCATGCAGTCTGTAACATACGGATATTGTACGTGCTAGGTAAATGTCATTAACTGCATGGCAGTCTATCTAGTAAACAGCCAAACTGCCTGCCCGTGCATTGTCCTTCAGCGTAATAAAACATCAGTTTCTGATGCACATGCTTAGATAGGGCTTCTTCCCAATTTTAGGAAAAAAACATCATTACTGTTTGGTTTTGCTTCTACAAGCACAAGGAACACACGAGTCCAAATGGTCTGAGAGAAAGCGTGGGCTGACAGCAGTAGTTCTTACTTGTGGATCATATCCAGAAACTGTAGGAATGCAAACAAAATGAATAGGCACAATCTGCTCATCCTCTAACTGTTAGCTTTAATAAAGCCAATGCCTAATACATGAAGGAAGGACATGGAGCAACCTGTGCTTCTCCAGTAAAATGGTATATACTGTCTCATGTACACGTCATGAAGGTTCATGGAAAACAAACAAAACATATCTAGACTGCACAGAATATTGCCCTGATTTTCCTATGTGTATCATGCTTTGTTACTGTGAGGTAAGACAATTACCTTTTTTATGGCTTTTAAATTGCAGTGTCTAAATGGGTGGTTGGACTGCAGCATGTCAGAAAGGAATATTATAACAAAAGGTGCATGTGAATGTTCCAGTAAGCAGTAGGAGAATGTGAAGAAAGGCAATGGTATTTGAGGCTATGAAGCCTGATGAAATAGATGGAAGACTGGGCCTATGGCCGCATCATCCATACTGCCTATTGGAAGTGGTTTCCAGATACTATTCAAAGCCTCTGTCACAGACAAGGAACTACTCAAATTTGAGCCAGAGAGCTAAATAACAGTCTTGTAGACAATCAAATTGAGTGCCTTTCGCTTTTCTGCACAAAGCACAGATAGTTCCTTCAAAGCATTTTCCATAAATGCTGCCTAACTGCCTTATCTTTATTTCTGCTGACAGTAAGGTAAGTAGTGCAAAGGGCAATTCTGTATGGCAAAGTATTTCTCTTGAAAAAGAGAGAACTTCCTCGCCATAGAATTTAATATCCTTGCAACACACTCAAGACTACGTGGTATCTTCTGTGACAAGAGATTTAATGGTTATTAGGCTAACCCAGATACCAATATGGTAGAAAAGCAACATCATCAGTTCAGACCATAAGGAAATAGCTGTACCTCATTCGTAGGAAATGCAGTTCCAAACACTGCTCACACATTCGAATAAATTACATCACAACCTGCTTTACGAGACATTTTCTTCAAACTGCCTAACAGGTTTAGAAATTATGATATGAACAAAAACTAGAAGATTCGTATAGGTAGTATAATCTGACATTTTTCTTCTGAAAAATCAAAGCAAAATACACCTGTATGATTCCAAAGGTTAACTTTATAATTTTAATTCAAATAGTATGAGTCTCCATGAGACTTATATTCCAAGAGTGACTTAACTCCAAGAGAGTTCAGAGTAAACTCAGAAAGCAAGTAATCTAATTCAATGATTGCTCTGAGAGTTTGTGGTGGTGGTGGTGGTGGTGTTAATACACCTCTATGAAGGCTGTTCCAAAAGTAATGCCTCCTATTTTATTATGATGGCCCATGACAATAAAAATGGATGTTGGTGGTGTGGCAACAGAGGTTGAACCAATATTCCACCAACATTTGTTCCATCAATATTCCATTACGTTTTGTTGCCATTTGACAGATGGAAGCAGAAGGGCACTCTGACACAATGGCGTCTCACATGGAACTGCGGATGAAGCAAAGGTGTATCAATGAATTCCTCCATGTGGAAAAAACAGCACCCGCTGACACTCATCAACACTTGATGAATGTCAATGGAGACCAAAGAGTGGATGTGAGCACAGTGAGGTCATGGATGGTGCATTTCACCAATGGTGACAGTGACAGTGAGTCACTTTTGCTATTGCAGATTTTCACAAGCGGGCCATGCAGGCTCTTCTCCATTGCTGATGAGAATGCACAGCTAATGGAGGTGACCATGTTGAAAAAGAGCTTTTTGAAGCTGAGAATTTGCTCTATCAAACAGTGCTATTGTGCTCTTTGTTTCTGTCGTATGTATTTATGGAAATAAATAGGAGGCATAAATTCCATGAAGTTATGTCACTCCTTATTTGGGATTTCCAAAACAAAGAAATATATACTGTGGGATTAACACAAATCACTTCATAAGGCTTGTCACTCACAAAGCCTATGAGAAAATAACATCAGCATATTTGGTCATATTATAATAATCTAAATTGCTCAAAGTCATACCACCACTAAGTAAAACTCAAGAAGCTCAAAATCAGAGGGCAGGCAGATAAAAAATCCTAAATTAAAAAAAAATAAAATAAAAAAAAAATCTCTTCTTAGTCTTTGGAGAGACCTAGCTGTCTTTTATTTGGCTGCAATGCAAAACTTCTGACTTTGTAACTAAGCTGTGAAGATAAGAGTTATTTCCTTACACTGCAGTAAATGGAAATGTAGCAACGCATTCATCTCTATTCCACTCTTGGGGTATGGGAAAGAGAGAAGAGAAGGATTTGCATTTGGGAACCGATGCTCTGGAATATTCTCTGTCATCACAGGAAATATAAAGAGCTTGCTACACAGAACAAGGACACTCAGATTACAAAGTGATGAATAACACTGTGGAGATAGTTGTTACTATTTGTAAATCTGGAATGCTGAAGGGTCAATTAACATGTAGGTGAGAGGAAGTAAAAAATTACAGCAGTTACACTTCAAAAGGTTTTATGCTACAGTTTTAACTGAAAGAACTAAGTTGAAAACATCTGAAAAAAAGAAACAGAAATCACAATTTTTTCAAATCCTAGGGTACTTATTTCACAGACACTCTCAAATAGATACCACTATTTAGGCTGCAGATGTGGCAGGGATAAAGAAGCATACAGCATGTGAGAATTACAGAAAATATAGGGAAGAAAAAAAAAAAAAAAAAAAAAAAAAAAAAGACATAAACCAGAAGTTTGAAAAAGCCTGCAGCAAAGTTAGGCTTTTTAAAAAAATAAAGTACATGTGAATAGAGACAAAAAGGATATTCAGCATCATACATCACAAACAGTCAAAAGCTAAAAAGGAAACAGTAGTTGATAGACCCCAAGTGTATGGACTGGCAAGCACACAGGAAAGGAAACCCTGTGCCAAATGAGCTGTGGCTCTACATACAATCTCGTCATTTACAGAGATTACTGCAAAGTAAAAGCAGATGGAAAACTAGTTTACAGCACAGAGGAGCTAACAAAAACTCTGCTTCAGAGCTAATATTCAAGCCCTTGGTCAGTGTACATCAAGGGACTGCCATCAGAGTTTTCAAACAGCAAAGGGATTGGAAACAGACCCTCCCTTCTGCAGAAAGGCAACTTATCTGGAATACTGTACTTAATTCTAGACAATCAAATTGGAGCAGTTCAAAAGAAACCACCACAAACGGTTCTAGGGCCTGAGGGACTGATTTATGAGGAAAGATGAAAAGAATTAAATATGCATAGCTTAGCTAAGCAGCGACTAAGGAGAGAAGTTAACAGAAAACTGAAGGGGGAAAGGGAAAAAGAAAGGTTATATAGCATAAAAAAGGAAGGGAATTTGCAACAATAGAAATAGTTTAATAAAGCGTAAATTTTGACATAGTACCAAGGTACAAATAGCACACATGGATGAGATTGTCACACAACACTGGAACAACACTTCCGTAGTTGGGCATACTGACCAGACAGCCATCCAACAGCACCAATAAAGGCATAGAAGTTTGGGGCACTTAGGGCAGCTCAGTTAGCTCTGGCATCTCTGGATGGCCCTGCATACTGCCATAAAGACAATCCTCCAACAAAGCAGAGAAGCAACCACTGCAACAATTTCTGGTATGCAGAATTATACAATGGCATTCAAAAGATGACTCTCCCTCGCACAGTAGGGACGGCTATTGGGCATGTCCTAGGTAGCCTTGGCTGTGGTTCCAATAGCAAGCGCTCCTGCTAGCCTCAGCTGGATCTTTATCCATGAGTGAAAATGAAAGCAGGTGGAGCAGGCATCCCAATAACAGAGTTTCTCCTAGTATTAAGGCTACCTTTCATATATACCACCTAGCATTATAGTCAAATGCTACAGCATGGTCATATGAAGGCACATAAAATAAGTAAAGAAATGCTAAGAATCCCTTTATCAAACTTGACTGTGAACATGCAATATCAGTATCACTTTCAGGCTAAGTTAAAGCCTATTTGTCTTCTGAAAAACAGGGGTCAAAAACTGATCAGTTTCATAAGAGAAACCAAAAGAAGACAGTGTCAATGCACTACAGTAAACTTGAGGTTTCTTCACTTAGAAAAAAAGAAAAAAAAAAATATACAAAGCTTCAAAGCTATTCAAAAATTCGAGATAGAAATCACATTATTATTGCAGCTCCAACATTATTACAAGACAGAAAAAATGTCTCTCAAAGACACAGTGCATCTATATATTTGTTAGTCATCAGGAGGAAGTATACCATTTAGATTGCTTTGAGTTTCATTTTCATAAACATTTATAAGATTTATACATACCACTACCATAACTAACATCAGTAACACAACTCATTAAATAAAATGACTGTAAGCAAAGTAAATCACCCAAAGAGCGAGGCAGACACTTCATCTGCGATCTTAATATATGTTTTCTCCTCTTTCACATAAGAGTACCGGGCAAGGGATTCCACATGCTTCCAGAGCACCTCCTGCAGTAACCTACCTACAGACAACAATACAATCCCCTCCACAAAGACTGAACAAAAACGGGAAAAAAATCTGCATGCCTGCCTCCATTCTTCCTTATCCTCAGCTTAGATGCAACATTTACAAAACTTCTATAGGAAAAACCTTTGTATAGGTTTGATTTCTCGTGTAGGAACCAAATCCATTGATTAGCTTTCAAGAATGACCTTAATAGACTGCTCCACTTTCAACAGAAGTTTTTACAAGGTTTCATATATATTTCATACGCCGTGCTTCGTAACAGGATTTGCCTCAAATTTCCCACAGCAGGATTCCATCAGACTGGGGTGCTATGGCCTAGATCTATCATCTGTCTACACTCCCAGAATATGACTTCAATTTCTTCTGAAAAGTCTCACTGCATAGAAAAACATTCAGGATGAGATGTCCGATCCCAAGTTTTCCTTCTTCCCAAGAATAATATTTTCTGCTTTACAGTCAACTGAGAAGTACAGGCAAGCACACTACCAAGTTGAAACCTGACAGGAATGTCAGGATTCTACCTGGACAAAAACATCCTAATAAATTACACGCTCACGTGCCATGCCCTCTTGTCCATACTCCTTGCCAGCTCCCTTCTTAAAGGGTAAAAACAGATTAAAATGGACTACGTGCCAGCTCTCTGCAACACTTTACAAATGTGGAAACTTGTCACAGACAGCTTACTTCAGCAAACAAGAATGACACTGGAGTATTATTTGTGTTTTTCCTGATTACAACAGACTGACCCATGTCATCTGTTATCGGAGAGTGAGTCCAGCAATCAAAACACTAGAATTTGAAGACCTTTTTTATCAGGTATGCTGCTGTTTCCAATGAAGGCACTTGCTTCAAATTAAACAAATGGAAAATACACTTTCTAAGATACTATATTTAGTATTAATTGTATCCTAATCTACTAATGTTGGTGATATGCTCCTCCATGATATATCACAAAATTTGCATTAGGACAACTCCAAACCAAAACTCCCATTGACTTATTTGATTTTAATTTGTTTAAGAACAAATTAGAGTTACATTAACTTAGAGTTTTATTTGCTTTATGTTTGTATGGTGGAAATGCTTGCATTTATTTTATTATCTATACTCTCTGTTAGGTTTAACAATTTACAAACTGTGCAAAATATACCACAGTACAGTCTATTAGTTTGTCTGAAATGAGAAAGAAAAGGTACTATGATGATTTGGAGCAAAAATTTACTTCAGGAATGAAAATAAGTTCCTGAGCCCTCAAAGTTCTCACAAATTTTGTAAGGAAAAGTGGAGATACTGCTACAACTTCACGTGTGGAAATAGACATTTGGTTATTTTTTGCTCACCTTTATTCTTGCAGTAATCATCTCAAAATTGTAGCATTAGAATTCAGAGTTTTCATGCACACTGTGCAGTATGGTGAGAAAATATGATACTTTGACCATCTTCTTTTCAGGATGGTTATTTATCTTCCCGGTCTGCAGAACCACTACATTATAGGAACATAATGGGAATTGTCTGTCTCCAAAAGGGAGACAGATACTTGCCCAGGAGCTGGCGGGACTTGTAGAGAGGGCTTTAAACTAGATAGGAAGGGGGAGGGGGATAAAGCCAGGCCTGCTAGAGAGCAGCCTGGGGAAGTGGTATTGGGATTAGGTGAGAGGCAAGGGGCTCAGCTGAGGTGCGTCTACACTAATGCACGCAGCATGGGCAACAAACAAGAAGAGTTGGAAGCCATTGTGCAGCAGGCAAACTATGACCTAGTTGCCATAACGGAAACGTGGTGGGATTGCTCCCATGATTGGAGTGCTGCAATGGATGGCTACAAACTCTTCAGGAAAGATAGGCAAGGAAGGCGGGGTGGCGGTGTGGCTCTCTATGTTAGGGAATGCTTTTATGCTACTGAGGTTATGACTGGGGACGATAACGTTGAATCCCTATGGGTAAAGATCAGAGGAAGGGCTGACAAGACAGGCACCCTGGTGGGCGTCTGTTATAGACCTCCAAATCAGGATGAAGAGACAGATGAGGTATTCTATAAGCAGCTGGCACAAGCTGCACAGTCGCCTGCCCTTGTCCTCATGGGGGACTTTAACTTCCCTGACATATGCTGGGAGTACAGCACAGCACAGAGGAAGCAGTCTAGGAGGTTTCTGGAATGCGTAGAGGACAACTTCCTGATACAGCTGGTCAGAGAGCCCACGAGAGGAACTGCCCCACTAGACCTGCTGTTCAGAAACAGGGAAGGTTTGGTGGGAGATGTGGAGGTTGGAGGCTGTCTTGGGCAGAGTGATCATGAAATGATAGACTTCATGATTCATGGTGGAGCCTGGAGGGGGAATAGTAAAACTGCTACCTTGGACTTCAGGAGGGCGGACTTTGAATTGTTCAAGGGACTAATAGGGGGAGTCCCCTGGCATTCAGTCTTAGCGAGTAAAGGGGTCCAAGAGAGCTGGTTGCTCTTCAAGAAGGAAGTCTTAAGGGCGCAGGAGCAGGCAGTCCCCCTGAGCTGCAAAATGAGCCGGCGGGGAAGAAGACCGGCGTGGATGAATAGGGAGCTATTCCTGAGGCTCCGGGAGAAAAAGAGAATCTACCGCCTGTGGAAAGAGGGACAGGCCACTCAAAATGAATACAAGGAAGTTGTTAGGATGTGTAGAGGTGAAATCAGAAAGGCAAAAGCCCAGCTTGAATTTAACCTAGCCACTGGCGTGAAAAGGAATAAGAAACTCTTTTATAAATACATTAACAATAAGAGGAGGACAAAGGAGAATATCCACTCTTTGCTGGATGAGGCTGGGAATGTGACTACTGAGGATAAGGAAAAGGCAGAGGTTCTGAATGCCTTCTTTACGTCTGTCTTTAAAAGTCAGACCAGTTATCCTCAGGATACTCCTCTCTCTGACCTGGTAATCTCGGCTGGGGAGCACACTAACCTCCCTGTGATTCTGGAGGAAACAGTCAGAGACCTACTGCTCCAACTGGACTGCCACAAGTCGATGGGGCCAGATGAGATCCACCCGAGAGTGCTGAGGGAACTGGCGGAGGTGATAGCCGAGCCGCTTTCCATCATCTGTCAGCGCTCCTTGTTGACTGGTGAGGTCCCAGATGACTGGAGGCTTGCCAATGTGACTCCCATTTATAAGAAAGGTCGTAAGGAGGATCCGGGGAACTACAGGCCTGTTAGCCTGACCTCGGTGCCAGGGAAGGTTATGGAGCAGATCGTCTTGAGGGAGATCATGCGGCATGTGCAGGGTGACTGGGGGATCAGGCCTAGCCAGCATGGGTTCATGAAGGGCAGGTCCTGTTTGACCAACCTGATCTCCTTCTATATCTAGTGACCCATCTGGTGGATGAGGGAAAGGCTGTTGATGTGGTCTACCTAGACTTCAGCAAAGCCTTTGACACTGTCTCCCACAGCATTCTCCTGCAGAAGCTGGCAGCCAGAGGCTTGGATGGGTACACTCTTGGCTGGGTAAGGAGCTGGTTGGAGGGCCGGGCACAGAGAGTGGTGGTAAATGGAGTCAAATCCAGCTGGCGACCAGTTGTGAGTGGTGTTCCCCAGGGGTCTGTGCTGGGGCCTGTCCTCTTCAATATCTTTATTGATGACCTCGATGAGGGCATCGAGTGCACCCTCAGTAAGTTTGCAGATGACACCAAATTGGCTGGAAGCGTGGATCTGCCTGGGGGTAGCGAGGCCCTACAGAGGGATCTGGACAGGCTGGAGAGCTGGGCTGAAGCCAATGGGATGAGTTTCAACAAGGCCAAATGCCGGGTCCTGCACTTCGGCCACAACAACCCCAGGCGACGCTACAGGCTTGGGGCGGTGTGGCTGGAGGACTGCGTAGAGGAAATGGACCTGGGGGTATTGATTGATGCTCGGCTGAACATGAGCCGACAGTGTGCCCAGGTGGCCAAGAAGGCCAATGGCATCCTGGCTTGCATCAGAAACAGTGTTGCAAGCAGGAGCAGAGAGGTGATTGTTCCCCTGTATTCAGCACTGGTGAGGCCGCACCTCGAGTACTGTGTCCAGTTTTGGGCCCCTCAGTGCAAGAAAGATATTGAGGCCCTGGAACGTGTTCAAAGGAGGGCAACAAAGCTGGTGAGGGGTCTGGAACACAGGCCATATGAGGAGAGGCTGAAGGAGCTGGGAATGTTCAGCCTGGAGAAGAGGAGGCTCAGGGGAGACCTCATTGCTCTCTATAACTTCCTGAAGGGAGGTTGTAGTGAGCTGGGGGTCGGCCTCTTCTCTCGTGTCATTAGTGATAGGACCAGGGGGAATGGCTTCAAGCTACGGCAGGGGAGATTCAGGCTGGACGTGAGGAAGTATTACTTCTCAGAAAGGGTGGTCAGGCACTGGAACGGACTGCCCAGGGAGGTGGTGGAATCACCGAGCCTGGGGGTGTTCAAGGAAAGACTGGATGTTGTGTTGAGGGACATGGTTTAGTGGGAGCTATTGGGAATAGGTGAACGGTTGGACTGGGTGATCTTTTAGGTCTTTTCCAACCTTGGTGATTCTATGATTCTATGATTCTATGATTCTATAAGCAGCCCAGGTACCAAAAATGTAAGAGATTTCCTTGCAATTTCCTTACAAGTTCACAATAAATTTTTTTACAGAAAATGCTGATGCTTCTCCCTCTTGGCAGATTTTTTATAGTGGGAAACTAAATGTTCAAGTAGAAATTATTTTGGGGATGACTGTAATATTCTTGAAGAATATTATAAATAGAACCTATTCTTAGTTTTGTATAATATTGGCCTAATGTAGCTTCCAATTGTTCAAGTTAAAATTGCTTCTCTGTTACTTCAAAAAAACAATTTATATTCAATTTATATTCAAAATCCCCAAATGAGTTGCTACCATTAGGAACATTTTATCCTGTTGGAAGTATACTTGACAAATTATTAAATCACCAGTATTACAAAAGCACAAAGATAATTGGGCTACTGATCAGCCCAAAGTACATTTTTCTAAATATTACTTCCCATGTCTCTATACAGATATTAAAGGTACTTTTTACTTCTTTCACATCATCCAGATTTCTAAGTTTTTCATATTTAGGTATAAAATTAACTCAAATTAAAAAAATAAAGTTGAAGTTTGGTCAGCATCACATGAATCCAGGATCTCAAGAGCATAAATAAATAAGTACTGCAAGACCTTATCTCCTTGCAATCAATGGTCAGGCACACACAACAGATCCTCTCTTTCCCAGGGGACCTGGGATGACCCTCATCTCTTTCTTCCAATTTCATTTTAAGCAGTTGTCCTAGACATCTCACTTCAATAATAAGCTTAATCTTAAGCCTATAAGCTTAACCATAAGCATATACAAGAAAAATAAATGTTTCCCTGCAGCCACATGTTACTAAGCTGACACCACCATGAAACGCCATCTTCAGCTAAAGAGAGGGCTGTTGAATAAGGGCCAGTATAGACATCTTGCTTCTATAAGCACATCTTCCTCTTACCATCATAAATTCTACTTCTTTTTATCTTGAGCTTCTTATTGGCATTAGATTCTGCATATAACCAGAGGGCATGAGAATTCCCTGGGACATCATAAAATGCACTACAAAAGTGAATATCATGTCCAACTTAACCCTGGAACAAAAGGATGGAAAGAAGAAAATACTTTGAAGACTTCAGCAGTTTTCTCACTTCAGTAAAGGCATAGTGTGACAGAGCACCCATGTGTCACCTTTACTTAGGTCACCACACATTCTGAACACACTGCCACAAGGGCAAGTGTTTTCTTTCTCTTTTAGGGGACTCCCAGTTCTTCTTTTCAGGCTCCCTTTCTTAATCAGACTAAGCTATGGAACTTCACCACACTAAACAAAGATGGAATCTCCACAGAATGCCTCAATGTAAGAAAGCTGACACGAATGTATCACGTGTTTCTCTCCCTGCACTGCCTCTTCATCCATGGGAGAATCAAGTTCTAGCCTCCATTCTCTGTAAACTAAAACTAATGTATCACATAACATCTTCCCTGACCCTTTTCCAAGATGCATACAGTTCAGGCAGATCCATTGCTGTGGCACAAGACTGGAGCCATAGAAGACTCTGACTGAAGTGAGAAGGGCTGAATTACTTAGCAAAAGAACCCAGACTGAATTCAAAGTGCTAAGCAAGAACTTGGGATGAAACACCTCTTTCCTAGAAAATACCATGGAGTGTGCTAATTCAGCCTATCTACAACCCTGGTGAAAAGGAAACTGACAAAGCCATGCTTAAAATGCTCATCCAACTGTGCTGAGTTCTATCAGTTAATAACTTTACTGAAACAGAAAATATATTGAAATGGCTACCTATGAAAAAGTGGGGGTGAAATTAAATAAAATGGAAATCATAAGAACAATTCAAAGAATTTACTCTTTTATTCATAAATACCATGATAATTTTATTACCGAATATTCTGTGAATTAGTATGAAAAATATTCAAGATGACATCCCTATTACTGCTAGCTTTGGCCTTTCAAGACAAAGTACATGATTAAGGTCTCTGGCACTGCAGACAAAAGTCAAGACTATTTTATTTTTTTTAAGAAAAAAATGACTCTAGTATATGGATTTTTTAAATACTACATTAGGTAGCAGTGAAAAGAAGGAATAAATCAGTACGGGTTCTCCTTCAAAGATAGAACAACATTTAAAGGCCAAATCTTCCACAGCATCTTCTACTCAGCAATTTTCTCCACAGACGTATCCTTGACCATATATTCAAGTGCTGGGGTTAATACGGATTGGATGTTGAGGAGATTTGTAAGACTCGCCTTTTATCTTGTATCATGTTCTGAACTAAATTCAACAATAAGCATCCAGTTAATAACTCCAGCCTTGAACTCTAAGTACTGGACTTTAACAGAACACAATTTAGTTTTTTGTAATGCCTACAAAGGAGGTAAAAGGAATCTCAAAACCAATAGAAGTAGATTCTGATGCTCAGGTTTGATCACATTTACAGTGGGAATCAGACTCTTGAACAATTAATTCAAGCCTCCTGACAAAAGCAGTGTTTTCCTTATTGCCTTTGGAGATCCCTTAGAAGAAATCCAGAGCCTAGGAGCCATAACATATAAATGATGACGTTAATGTCATAGCCAGATATACTGGGGAGAGAAGTTAGGAGGAAGCTGCCATCTAATTTGCAAACCAACATTCATTTGCACAGTCTGTCACACAAATCACTGAGATAAAATGGTACCCTGCAGCTGGCAGATACCATGTGGTACTCTCCTACGTACCACTGAGCTCTAAGCTAATTGCCAAGGAGACTGGCAAGACTGCCAGCTCCCAGTGTTGATGATTCTAGGCCCCAAAGAGATATGGACACCAGCAGTGACAACATGAGCTGCTTGACCAGACAGGCGCACACTGCTCACATCTGAAATGCTGCTTGTGCTGCTTGAAGATGCCACAACAGCATACGTTGCTGGTGTGACCACATGCCTTGCCAAAGTGGGCAGGAGGGCGGACTGCCCAGGTTGCTTACAACCTGGGAGTTGCTATGACAAGATGGTGACAGTACATCTCATTTCCACAGCGTCCCAGTGAGAGCAGTGCAATGAAGAAAATACAAAACTGAACTTCGGCACTAGAAGAAGAATACATATAGACCTTCTCAGTTCAGATCTCCACACTCCTGTCCACAGAGATCAAAACACAATGTGCAGACACACACAAAAGCCAGGCAGATACCACTACAGTTCATAAAATACCAGCTTTCAAGTGCCATTAATTTCTAGGTTTTAGAATATCCTCCCTCCCTAAAACAGACCTAGAGACAGTAGTCTCTGCAAACACGTGTCCTCTGTTCAACATCTTTTCCTCTGACACAGAAATCACCAGTGAAATGGACTAAACACAAAATGGGGGTGTGAAGACTCATTCAATGACCCACAAGGTTCAGGTGCCCTCAGCAGATCTCAGAGCGTCACTGGTGCTACCACCAAAGGTCAGCCCTGACACATATTTGGCACTCCACTGAACACAAGCATCAGTAGGAGTTACTAGCATGTGAAGTCAAATGGGAAGGCTTGAGGAGGAACACTAATGCGGGTTTCTCCTCCACTAATTACAAGTGGTGGTGGAAGCAAATTGGCTAATTCTCTACAGAGAAGCACAGGCAGTAAAAAGTCCTCCAGCCAGCCCCTCTTCTAAAGCATGCTATTTGGAAGGAGAAATACTGCATGGTGAAATACATTGATTTAGAGAGAAACCTCTCACTACAAAATCTTGAAGTGGAAATAAACAATATTGTGAAGACTGAGTTGTACAATCACCTTTCCCTCTGCTGTACATAAGTCTTTCATCCCTGCCCTCTAACCAATGCAGAGAAAATTGCAAGTAATCATCACTGGCTTTTTTTTTTTTTTTTTTTTTTTTTAAATGAAAAACTCAGTGATTCTCATCTCTTTCCCTTCAAGAACCTGTGGTATCATTATAGAGTTACACACACATAACATGCCATTGAACACACATGCCCACAGGCAGTCACTACACTCTCACTATAAGAAAGCAACACCAAAGAGACAGAATAATACTTTTCTGACATCTTCAAGACATTATGCTGCAAATTCCCCATTTGCATTTCTCAAGTCTCATGACAGGCTCAAAGACTTATTCTTAGAATGTGCCTTTAGAACTAGGCTGTAAAACCAATCTGGCTTCTCAGCATGAACAGGGAATTTGGGCTTGGAACTCCCATCAGTACTCCCTGCACACATCGCACTGAAACCAGACAGGAGGAAACCCTTGTAATTCATTTCCCCTTGAATTCCGAAAATATTTCCAGGGCACCTTGATTTCATAAGAAAACATCAAAGAGACTCATTATTGGCTTCTTAATTGTAATACAGTATTTTAAAAACAGTTTCAGAAATGACCTTGGTACATTTACATCATCAAAGACCACATTGTGGGGGAAAAAAAAGCTTTTACAGCAATCTGCCATTTGTTAGCTTAAAAAAATGTGACAAACCCAAGAGGTCTGAAGTTTTCCAAGTCCTGCAGTAAAAAATACTCGCAGATAATGAACTCCTTCTGGCAGTCAAAAACGTATCTAAATGATAAGTCATTATTACAATGTTCAAATGGCAACTTCCATTCAAGGACTGGATCAAAACCAAAAAGCTAGAAAAAGATCCAGCTTAGCAGGACAAGCACAGTCTTGACAAGCAGATTAAAAAAAGAAAAAAAGAAAAAAAAAAAGAAAGAAAAAAGCTGCTAGGAATTTGCTCTGCATTGAATCAATACATTTAGCACACATTCCAGCTTCACGCTTTAAGGAGATAGCTTGCATGATTCAAGGTTAAAAGTTCATTTTTATTTTAAAGTCTGTTCCACCAAATAGGTAAATATTCAATAAGAGGGATAATAAAAGGATTGATACACAAGAGAAGAAGAGATTAATTACAAAGCTATCCTCATTTGTATCACCCTTGCAAAGTGTAAGAGCATCTTTACAGGCATCTTTAACATTACAGCTATGTATGACAGGCTTCTTCCTTTTCGCTATTATTTCCGTCAGTAATTAATTTTAAAAAGTTTAAAGAGCTAATCAGCGTGAAGTTCAGAACGAGAGCTGCATCACACACAATGAAGTTGCCCCTCTGAACAGAGGAGAAAAAGCACCACTGCTCTGCCCTCATATTCACATGCAAAGTAACAGCTCCCCTTCCCGACTACCACGTTGACATCATGCAGCATCTGCCTCCGACTTTTTGCATACGCATTGAAAAGACACACCTCGCAAAATAAAAAGGCAGCTTTATAATCAAAACAACCATTTTGTTACTTACAGCATTTGATAAAATGGTAATGAGACATTCTTTCATCTCAGGCTGCAGTCTCACTACAGGTTTCAGCATCCACTTCTGCTACAACTGTCGTGCCCGGAAAATGCATTATTTAGAGCCCTTCCCTCCTCAGGTATCCAGTATACCTCAGAATACATTATTCAGCGCAGGTTCTGTTCCAGGATCCCGCAGAGGCTCCCAGGCCATCCTCAGCCGGCTGCCGGAGTTCCGACAGACCTGTGTGTGCCTTGAACCACGACCGCTGCACGTGCTATTGTAGAGCGGTTGACTGACACCGCTCCCAATCCCACATGCCCAGGAATAGCAAGATTTAATTGGCGTGCACTTGCAGCCACATTCTCCCAGCGCTGAGGTGTGCTGCTGCACTGCGGCTCTCGCAGTCCTGCCCGTTAATGGCTTTTCAATAGCTTTCAAACGGCAGCAAACTAAGCTTGATGAGCAGGCTTGAATGAAAACGCAGAACAAGGGGTCTTAAATTTTTACTCCTGCATGTCAGTCGTCTGCCAAATGCGAGCAGATTCCTAACTGGTACTAAAACGGGACTATTTTTAGTTGCCACCAGTTGCTGTGTGAATAGGAAATCGATACAGGTTACCAAAAATAACCACCTTTTAGCATCACATATCATTTTGTCAGTTTGTTGTAAGGTAAAAATCAGGACAGAGCTGACAGCCATCTTCAGATTCTCTTTGGTTGGTGCATGGGTTCGTCTAAACTGGTCAGAGAAATGTGCTTGGGTGTATATTCCCTGATATGCTCATTTTATCACTGCTTTGTATTACACTGCATCTTTTTCTCATATTGAATATTTTATGTCCGAAGAAAGAAACTGCAGGCTCTGCATGGTTCATATGATGAATGTGTATGTTATCTAATCTTATCTGATCTAATCCGTAATCACTAATTGTAAGAAAAACGCCTAAGATGCGTCACGTTTAAATATGAAATAGGCTCTGCTAGGAACAAGTCCACAAAATCATCTATCAGACCTCAGCATACCAAGTCAATGCATTCTGACGCATTACCCTGCTACAGATTAAGGGCACACAAAGGCAGACCTGCATTGTGTTCAAAACACCCGAGCTGCAGCACCCCCCAAGTACAATCCCTGCATTACTTCCCAAGAGCAGTCACCTCACAATTTGCTTATTACTTCTTCAAGAAGCCCACAGTAGAACTACAGCAAAACATTTTTCGTTTAATCAAATCATAATTTTAAGAAAATGGTGCTCTGAGAGAATCTAACTTTGATTACCGTGAGTCATGCCTACCACAATCACCATTGCACTGAGTGAAAGCTCTAATAAAGGGAAACTGATAACCCAACTATACTTACATCTTTTATTCATCTGAAAGGTTCTTACCTACTGTTTTGTACATGTAGCATTTTTAACAGCTATGAAGTTTTGAAGGGACTACAAAGGGTCTACCTCATTAGTCAGGATTACTAATTCAGATTCTATTAAGTATTCTGCAGGGACCCCACAAGAACGGAAAGATGCATATTCACGAGCTTCCAGTGATCCATCAGCAAAACCCTCAGGTGAAATCCCTTTGCTTCTAACAGCCACATATTTCAAATTTACTTTTAGGTATAATATGCACAACAATAGTTCAGTGGAACTATTTCAGAGAACTATTTCAATAGTTCAGTAAACCTAATTATTTAGGGCTAGATTTTTTTTTTCCTGAAACCATTGTTTTTTTCAAAAATAAAAGCAGAAATAACCTGAGGAAGTAGGGATACAGTACATAAATCACGATCCAGTAATTACATTACCACAGAAACTTTTTTTTGTAGAACTCAGTGCTCAGAAGTAATTACATTTATCCCATCTTTCTTTCACACCTATATAACAGTAGGCCAGTTTGGGCCATATGGCTCATAAAATAAACATACCTATTGTTTTAAGAGGCAATGTTAGTCATAGTTCATGAGCAAGCTTCACATCATCTGACAAAAAGCCCTTTGAGCAATACTTTTTGGCAGAGGCACAGCTGTCAGGTTCATCTCTGGAGGCACTGTCAGACAGACAGACAGACAGACAGTCACGTCCAGTAGCACGACAGGAGCAGGAAAGCTCAGGGTAAGCACTGGTGAATGAGACAAAGTGGTTTTCTGTAGACAAAGTGAAGAGGAAGAAGAAATACTTCTGATGCTGGAGTGAAGCTGACAAGGCAAAAAGAAAAAGAAAAAAAAAGTATTGAATCTGCCTAATTTCACATTGTAATATATATGTGTAATGCGCACTTGCAGCAAGGAAGGCCAACCATATCTTCAGTTACATCAAGAGGAGTGTGACCAGCAGGGTGAGGAAAGTGATTCTGCCCCTCTGCTCTGCTCTTGTGAGACTCCACCTGGAGTACTGTACTGTGTCCAGTTCTGGTGCCCCCAACACAAGAAGGACACGGAGCTGTTGGAGCAGGTCCAGTGGAGTGCCACAAAGATTATCGGAGGGCTGGAGCATCTCCTCTATGAGAACAGGCTGAGAGAGCTGGGGCTCTTCAGCCTGGAGAAGAGAAGGTTCCAGGGGTGGATCTTACAGCAGCCTCTCTGTACCTGAAGCAGCCTACAGGAGATCTAGGAAGGGACTTTTTATAAGGGAATGTAGCAGTAGAATGAGGGGGAAAGGATTTTAAACTGCAAGAGGGTAGATTTAGTCTAGATACCAGGGATAAATTCTTACTGTGAGGGTGACGAGACACTGGAACAGGTTGCCCTGAAAGGTTGTGGATGCCCCCTCCCTGGAAGCATTCAAGGCCAGGCTGGATGGGGCTTTGAGCAGCCTAATCTAGTGGGAGGTGTCCCTGCCTAGAGCAGAGGTTCAGAACTAGGTGATCTTAAATGTCCCTTCCAATCCAAACCATTCTATATTTATCAATGGAATCACCATAGCAACAATTTAGGATGGTGAAATGTAGTAGTATTTATATAGTAGCATTTCTGTGACAGGTTAGACTGCGTGCTCCATCCCATAAGAAACAGGAGAGAAGCATGGTCATATATGGAGAGGATCAAGGTACAGGACAGGTTCTTCAGCATCGTCACAATGTTGACTTCACATCTGCATCAAACTGTTCATATTTGCATCAGAATAATTGGGAACACAGCCCTGCTGCCGCTCCTAGAATGTCTTAGGGGTACAAGGGGTTGCTCGACACAAGGAGCTGCAGTGCTACGCCATGGCTGGGGACTGCATCTTGTCACTGCATATTTAGAAAGAACAGATCCATTGGGCATGCCCTACCCACCTGCAAAGGGGCACAGGGGCCACTCCTCCATGAGCCCTTGCGCCAAAAATACAAGGTCAGCTGCTCAAGTGTGAATGACAGCCTGCAGGTGAATGGAAGACAGGTGTTGATTTTATCTCATTCCCAAAATGTGACACTTGGCATCCAGCTACCTCAAAAGACCTTTCATTTTCAAACTTCATGTGCTTGGCTGAGTTAAATTGTTTCTTTTAACACAAAAAGAAATACATAATATAAAAACAATGTTTTACTAGATCACTACATGGCTAGTTATCATCAGTGGGCTTTGCAAAATACATAACATTTTAAATGGCAAAAAAAACCAACATTGTATATTGCTGCGAGCAGGAAGCTCTGGCACAAGCTGAACAACAGAATTAAAGCAACACAAAAACGTGGAAGGAGCACAGATCCCAAAGAAATGGTACAGCAGAAAGCACTTAGGCAGAGTAAAGAGAATGAAATGGAGAACTAGAAGGAATGAAACAAAGATGTACATACAAGTGCAGATGTGATGCACCTTGAAAAGTGGCAGCTAAACGACATAAACAGAAGCTAGCATAGGAATAATAAAATATGTACCTTCCAGCTAGGCTGGAAAGCTGAGAAAGAACAGAGAAAGAAGAAATTGTAGCACTCATATTGGCGGATGTCCATTTGTAAATGAAGATTTCAGGCGTGAGAACAAAAAAGTTAAGATTTAAGGTTTGAGATGAATCCAAAGAAGGATTTTTATTTTGTTGTTGTTGCTACAAAGCAATTTGTGCCATTTTACAAATTGCTTGATTTTACAAAGCAAATTATACCATTTTTCTTAATTCAAAAGAAGGATAGTAATTGCATTAGACATTTTCCCCTGACTGAAGTTCAGGAATCATGTAGAAAAGTAAAAAAAAAAAAGAAGAAAAAAAAAAAGGCAAAAATGACAGTTAAAATCTAACCACCAAAGATATGCAAGCATTTCATTTGTAGAAACTGTGTTGTAAAAGTGCTTTCTCTGTTCACTAGGTAACACAAACACTGGATTGAAAATGTATACACAGTATAGAGAGAGGCACAAGTGTTCTTAAACTAGGGGACAAAGACTGAGCTGGTAACACACCTGATGTTCAGATACTGAATATTGATGTAATTAATTTTGTCCAGCTTACCCAAAATAGTGATAAAAGAGAATCAAGGTCAAAAGACAAGGTACATTTAGCCCTTCCAGAAAAATTCCTTGCCACCTCTCTCTACAGAAAGCAAGCAGCCAATTTTATGCTATGTGCAAGTCAGCATTCATTGAAATAACAGATTTTTTTTAATTAGAATTTAAAAATAGGACAGCAATCACTAGGAAAGCTGCTTGTCTTAAGATAAACACACTTTTACGGATTGTCAGCTCAAGAGTATACACTGCTTCTATAACTCAAATTCCAAGGCTCAAGGCTTCTCTTAGAGAAAGCACCTATTTTTTGTAGAATAACCCAGGAAACATAAAAACTGATTAGAATAAGGTATTACTGCTGAGATCTGGCATAATATATGGTTTCACATCATGTAAATATTTGGTTATTCTTAATGCCTCCTGACATCACAAACAACTGAACATCTAATTGTTTTTTTTAGCATCTCAGTATTTTATACTTTCAATATAGCTGCAAAATATGATAGGAAAACATAGGACTATCTAAAGGCAATTTGAATAATGAGAAAAACACCAAAACTGTTGGGTTTAAAAACATGACAGATGCTCCCTGTTTATGCCATTTTCATTCAATGAAACAAAGCTTGCAATATCCTTTCATATGTTACAATTTCAATCTGTTCCTAATGGGTTTTAGACTGCAATGCTGTAACGGATAAAAAAAAAAAAAAAAAAAAAAAAACAATTAACATTGCTTATATATTTTGACAGATCACATTGCTTTAGCAAACAGTCCTTGACCAAGCCATCCAGTTGCCAACAACATACCTTCAGATAACATCTGGTAGTTGTATGTTTATCAGGAAGCAAGAGATGAGCCATAACAGATGTAGATACTTAGCAAGAAGCACACTATATAGTACTTTTCTCCACGTGCATCACAGCGGAACATAACAAAGCAGTGCTTCCATATAAACTTCTGAGTGAATTGGCCCACAACATCTATGTGAGGTTTGCTCCATAGATAGCATCAAGAAACCACATCTAATCAGGCAGAGTATGGATGACACCTAGATAACTAGACATTTTATTTTCTTCCAATCTTTGCACACTTTCTTCCATTTCGCTTTTTTTTTGTTTGTTTGTTTTTGAGTATGGGCTCTTCCTTCTTTTCTTCCACTACTCGATCAAATCCTTACTGAAGAAGAAAAGTGAGAAATCGTATTTGCTTCCACACCCAACATAAACATCTTTAGGCTGTGTTTAGATCACTCTAGAAGTTCCTTAATCAAACAACACGATTCTAATTTAGGAAACGTCATCTACAATAGCAAAAAGAGCTAAAGAAGGAAGAGACAGGATGAGGCTCTGATGGCACCATATCAATGGGGTGGACATTTGTTATCTTGGGGAAAACTTGGGGAAAACTGCTGTGTGTTCTGAAAAAATAGAAGTATTGCTGTTGAAGATACGGAAAAGGCTGGTGGCATAACAGAATACAATACTAGCCAATGAGGATTCTATACTCAGATTTGATATGTTTCATTTTCACACAACAAAGATTGCTTGCTCTTAATTCAGGATTCTCAGATTTATTAGCAAGTCTAACGTTGAATTAAAATAAAAGGAAATAAAGATCACATGTCATATCTCTAAGGGTACCTTCACAATAAAAAGAAAGAAAAAATTGTGTTGAAACAAAATAAAAATCCAATTTCCTAAGTGACTCCTTAAATCATTCTTATGGACTAACTGTAATTAATAAAATAGCCAGTGCTGTTACTAAACAGGTGATAAGCAGGTTTTTACAAGTATTTCTGAAACAGTCAAATAAAGTAATTGAAATGTCAACACAAAAATCACAAAAGAAAGAAAAAAAAATGGGAGAATGCCGTTAAATATTAGATATTTCTTTTTTTTAAAGTAAGCTATATTCAACAGTGCAAAATACGCTAAGTAAAATACATTTTATATGGCAAATGACATGCAACTGTTATAGAACAAGAAAATAATAACTCTTAGCTGAATCACAAGATACTGAGTTTTGTAGATATAAGATGAATATTGGACAGCTATCATTGTACTGAAAATGACAAAAAATACAGAATTTTTAAATTATATAATCTTAAAATCAAAGACTAAAATTAGGCACAAAGCTACTAAAGAACTATTTTCTGAACTCTCCATTTTCCTGCTTCACAACTCATGCCACATACAAAACCAAAACCTCTTCTTTTTCAAAGCCTGTGTGTTCTCCATTCTTCACGTTATTCAGCTCAATGTTAATGCGTACTTGGTTCCCAGTTTTTTCTTATGAATGAAGCACAGAGGAGAAATAGAGATGGAAAGGGTACAAAGAGTGGAAAAAGAAATCTCACTTTTAATAACACTGTTGCCCATTGTTGCCAGATCCTTCAAAGCGTGCATGACTACAGGCAGCTGGGACAAGCGCTGATCCTGCATCTTCCGCAGTCTCTGATGGCCATGCTTATTTATTTCCTATTTTTCCTTGTCTACACTGACACTTTGGGAAATTTATCATTCTGACCCAAGAGACCAGTCAAGAGCCTGAGCTCATGAGAATGATAAACCAAACACATGACATAGGATATCATGATACAGCTTGAAGATGATATAAACAAGCAGATAAACTTAGTGAATAAGATGGAGATGAGAATTTACTTCAGATAGCATTAACATAATAAAGTTAACTTATCACATCAAACTAAGTAGAAAATAAAGTAGGAGATGACAAGAATTTGACAGCTAAGAGTAGATGTAGAGAAAGAATGAGAGGGGTAACATAAAGAAGCTATTTAATAGAAGAAAGAAGACCACTAAATACACCAACTTCTAGAGATGGCCAAGCAATACAGAGGAAACTGTAAACAAACTAACTGTAACATAATCATCTAAGGTTAAAATCCAAGAAGTCAGTAAGGTCAATCAAGACATTCTGAACAGTGGTGGAAAAAAACCATATCCCAGTACAAGAAAGTTCCCCACTTTTACCATGTGGCCAATGGACCAATCGTAATTGAGATGCCAGAAAGAAAAGAAAAAGAGAGGATGCCCCAAATGTAGACCAAGAACAATGCTGAGAACATGGAAAATTGGTGTAGCCTACAAATACAAGTTGCCTTGATAATCACTTCAGCAAAACAGAAATAAGTAAGATATTCAGACCAAACTTCTGCATTTTGAACAGTGGGGTGGACTGAGAACTGTCTGACTGGCAGAACTCGGATGGTTGTGATCAGCAGCTCAGAGTCTACTTGGAGACCTATAGCTAGCAGCATTCCCCAGGGCTCGTCAGTACTGGGACTAATCTGGTCTTGTTTAACATCTTCATCAGTGAGTTGTTTGAAGGGATAAGAGTGCACTCTCAGGAAGTCCGTTGATGATATGAAGCTGGGAGGAGCAGCTGATTCACTAGAAACCTATGCTGCCATACAGCAAGACCTGGACAGGATGCAGAGCTGGGCAGAGAGGAACATTATGAGGTTCAACAAGGGCAAAAAGGGTAGAGTCCTGCATCTCAGGAGAAATAACATGCATCAGTACATACTGGGGGCTGACCTGCTGGAAAGATGTTCTCTGGAGAACAACCTGAATGTCCTGGTGGGCAACAGGGTGACCATCAGCCAGCAGTGTGCCCTGGTGGCCAAGAAGGCCAATGGGATCTCTGGGTGCATTTAAAAAAGTGTGTCCAGCAGGTCAAGGGAGGTGATCTTCATCGTCTAATCTGTCCTACTCTGCTCTACACATCTGGAGCACTGTGTCCAGTTCTCGGATCCTCATTTCAAGAGAACTCTCAGAGTACAGAGGTGAGCTACAAAGATGATTAGGGGCCTGGAGCACTCCCTTTATGAGGATAGGTTGAGAGTCCTGGGGCCATTTAGCCTGGGGAAGAGAAAACAGAGGAGATTTTATCAACACTTATAGAAGATCAGGTGTCAAGAGGTTGGGCCGGACTCTTTTCGGTCATACCCAGCAACAGTGCAAGGGGCAAGGGGCACAAACTGAAATACAGTAAGTTTCACCTAAATATGAGGAAAATCTTCTTTACTTTGACAGTGATGGCACTGGAAGAAGCTAGGCTAAAGAGGCTCTGACATCTCCTTCTCTAGAGATACTCAAAAACTTCCTGGATGTTTACCTGTGCAACCTACTGTAGGAAATCTGCTTTAGCAGGGGGGTTGTACTAGATGATATCCAGTTTTCCCTTTCCAACCCCTATGATTTTGTGAAGTGGGGGGGAAAAAAAAAATAAAAGACAGTACTCCTCAACTCAGCAAGCAGCTGATTTACAAAAGAACAAAGAGTAAGCTTTGAACAGTTACTGCACATACTACTAGAGCAGCAGTAAAAATGAGCACAATATCTCAATTTTGACTCCTAGAACCCAGTTATCTGATTTTATAACAAGGCACTTAATAATGTACTTGATTCAGTGATTTGAAAACCTGAGGAATCTACTCTTAATAATGCATTTCTTTTCCTACTGGAATGGCTGGCTGTTTATAATAAACAGAAGGTTCATTTGTTTGCTCTCAAATGAACATTTAGTAATCACTTTACTAGCATTCAAATGAAGTAACTATTCTAATATCTTTTCTTGGAAATGCAAGAGTAACTATATTTTATTTCAGGTATTGAGGGACACCTGAGAAGGTAACAAAAGAGAAATGTACAAAAATAATGGGTTAAAATGTCTGAAGAGTTATCCAGTAAAGTAAATCATGTCATCTCAATTAAGTTATAAGTTATACGTTCATTTATAGTGGGGTTTTTCTTGAGAAAGAAGTTTTCATAAGAATTAATGTGTTACAGCATCTTGCCATCCTGGCGGAGGGCAAACTGCATGAGAAGTTATTCTTTAGCCAAAATATATCATGTTGAAACCTCCAAGGATCAACACTTCAACACTGTAAATTCTGAGAACAAAAAGGCACACAAGCTGGTACAGACTCTTAGATTTTAATGTCAAAATCAGTAGGGGTTCTGCCATTGCTTTCAAAGAGAGCAGAGCTAAATCCTTTAAAGAGAATGACCTAAGATTATTGGAAAATTACATAAATGAGCTATCTTGGAGGAAAGAATGAGCAATTATACATAGCACACCAAGACTAACATGCATAACATCTTTCAAATGCTTATGTTGAACTTGGTGTTAACTGAAGATTCCATGTTTACCAATTACAGAAGCACTTTTCCTTATCATATTAACATGCTTTTGTCAAATTCAAGGACAACACAGCAGTAGGTAATGCTATTTTGAGTAAAAAAGTGGGATTTTTTTTTTCTCCCATTTTCAACTTCAGGTTTAATCTTCCAGCACTGGCTGAAGATCCAGAGCGGACAGGGCTCAGCACTATTTACTATTAGTCTTTCTGGAATTTCATCTAATTAAGTCTAATGTTGCACTAACACAGGGTTACAAAATTCACATCCTTATTTTTAAACAAAAAAATAATCTCATCTGTCAACTGCTAATATTTGCTAAAACTAATTATAGTGCTCGAAGTTAACATGCATTTTTGCTAAATGACAGATTCATATTAGGATACATTTAATCATCAGAACCAAATTTCAAACGTAAAAAAAAAAAAAAAAAAAAAAAAACTTAACACAAACATACCAATGATAATATGCAGCAGTCCAAAGTTTTGTGATATTAAGAAAAACTTTTTGCCATGCCTCTAATTTTCATTCTCCTTTTGACTACGATAACAGGAATAATACTGAAGACAGGTTGTAACCATTTTTTCCATGTCCACATGCAAAATGCATAGCTACAGTTAGAATAGCTCAAAGTGAGTACATCAGGCCAAAGAGGGGGTAGACAAGGTCCTTCAAAGTCTAATTTAAGAGATAACGTAACTTTATATGAATCGTCATCTCGCAGCAGTTAGATACCATCATATCTGATATTAGACAACATCTGGTAAAGAGCTGTGAGTGAAAATCCCATATAAATGTTGATGAAATACATTTATCAGTTTACAAGGCGATAGGAAAACATGACTAAGAAGAAACAAACATTTCACTGTGAGAATGGGGGTGGCAAGTTGGCAAAATGATTTCACGGAGTTAAGCTGCTAACGATATATGAATGGAGTAAAAGGGGCAGTTCCCAACCTGAAGATAGAGATGCTCCATCTCTTGGGGATCATGCTCAGGCAGGTTTCTAATATTTTCAGAGGCTGAAACTCCAGAACTGGTCTGAGCAACCTGCGTCATTGCTCACCCCAAAACGAAATAAGTCCCCATATTCAGACAGAACTCTGTGTTTGTTTGTGCTCATTGTCACTTATCACATCTCTGAGTACCACTGAAAGAAGTCTGGCCCTATCCTCTTACACTTCCCTTGAGATATTTCTATACACTGTTAAGATCCCCTCTCAGTCTTCTCTTTCCCAGCCTTTCTTCTTAAGATTAGTGCCGCATTCATCTTTATGGCCCTCTTGAACTGAGGAGCCCAGAACTGGACACAGTGCTCCAGACGATCTAGATGATCAGACGGCTGGAGCGCCTCTCGTATAAAGGTTGAGGGAACTGGGCTTGTTTAGCTTGAAGAAGGGAAGGCTCTGGGGAGACCTCATTGTGGCCTTCCAATACTTGAAGGGAGTGTATAAACAGGAGAGAATATGACTCTTTATATGGGTTGATACTGATAGAATAAGGAGGAATGGTTTTAAACTAAGCCAGGAGGTTTAGGTTAGATACTAGGAAGAAGTTTTTCACACAGAGGGTGGTGACGCACTGGAACAGGTTGTCCAGTGAGGTTGTGGATGCCCCATCCCTGGAGGCATTCAAGGCCAAGCTGGATGTGGCTCTGAGCAGCCTGGTCTGGTGGTTGGCAACCCTGCACATAGCAGGGGGTTGAAACTAGATGATCATTGTGGTCCTTTTCAACCCAGGTCATTCTATGACTCTATGATGTGTAGAGCAGAGGAGGGCAGAGTAGACGATGAAGATCACCTCCCTTGACCTGCTGGACACACTTTTTTTAAATGCACCCAGAGATCCCATTGGCCTTCTTGGCCACCAGGGCACACTGCTGGCTGATGGTCACCCTGTTGCCCACCAGGACATTCAGGTTGTTCACCAGAGAACATCTTTCCAGCAGGTCAGCCCCCAGCATGTACTGATGCACGTTATTTCTCCTGAGATGCAGGACTCTACATTTGCCCTTGTTGAACCTCATAATGTTCCTCTCTGCCCAGCTCTGCATCCTGTCCAGGTCTTGCTGTATGGCAGCATAGCCCTCAGAGCTTTGCCAGTCAGACAATTTTCAGTTCACTGCACTGTCCACTCATCTATCCCGCACTTCCTGAGCTTATCTATGAGGATGTTAGGAAAGAGTTTCAAAAGTTTTGCTGAAGTCAACATCCACAGCTCTCTTCTCATCTAACCAACCAGTCATTCACAGAATGGCTTAAGCTAGAACGGACAGAATCACAGAATGACCAGGGCTGGAAGGGACCTCAAGGATCATGAATCTCCAACCCCCCTGCCACGCACATTTAATACTAGACCAGGCTGCTCAGGGCCTCATCCAATACAGCTCTAAATGCCTCCATTGATGATATCAGGTTGGCCAAGAACAATTTCCCCTGTGCTGCTCATGCTGTGGTCTTCTGGCTTTTCTTCCTAAGATCATATCCTAGAGACTTGAGAGTACATTTTTTTTTCCCCCCTTATCAGCAGGATTCCAGGAAACAGGGCTAGAGAAGAATGCTCTTCACCTGTGATGATGACCTCAAAAATATGAAAACAATGGAGAAACAGGGCTCTCGAGGAATACTGCTTCAAGTCCTGCTATGATAAACACAACCTGAGCTGGTCCTCATGGTGAAGGAAAAAAAAAAACAAAAACCTGCTGTTGTTTGTTCTGTGGTCCTGCCAAAGGCCCCAGACATATCAGTGATACAGAAACCACAAAGAAGTGGAGAAGAGTGAGCAGCTGGCTGACTGGCAGCCGTAGGGCCCTCAAGAGCACATCTATCAGTGCTGTCCCAGCTGGGCACCAACTTGCAACTTGCAGTCTGGAGCAGTCAGAGAGAACAGCCATAAGGAGTTAACTCAGCCAACCCACCCTATCCACCAACATCCCAGCAGAAAAGCAGTGGAAGTCAGGAAGGCAGAGCAGAGATCTGCAGACCCTTGATTCATGTTTCTGGTCTTTGTATTGCAGGTAGGTGATAGCTTCTTGGTCCCTGAAGATGACATATGGTGGGAATCGTGCTGCAAGATGTAAGAACAAGCTCCTCCTTGTTATTCAACACTCCTGAGGTAATAGCAGGCTGCAATGTAGGAGAAGGCAAGACTGAATGACTGTGAAGAACCTCAGTGGGTAAGAAGGGTAAGAGCTATAGCCTGACTGAAGTGAGATCAGAAAGGGCAGCAGCACTACAGCTGAGGAGCTGCATTAGATGACAGTCTACCCTGATTGGAAAAGAGATTTTTCTTCTTTTAAGGGGAAGTAGGGCAGAGGCCGAAGAGCAGTCAGGGGAAGATAATGCTGCTTTGACACACAGTAGCCTGAGACCAAGTCTCCACTTTGACTACTGGCACGATATTCCCCTACAAATGGCAACAGATATTTTCTTGCCCAAGCACCATCTTCTAAAGTGTCTCAGAACTCCACCAGAACCCCTGACCACTTTTATTCTTTACTGGTTTGGTGCCTTTAAGTTGTATTTTATTCACACCATACTACAACTCTAAGCCAAAAGGCAGCAGCAGCTCCTTTGGTAAGGGACACAGCCCTTCCGCTCACTTGTTCCAGCCACTCACTGTCTGGTTGCGTACTAAGAAAAGCACTTCTGAAATACTCCTGCTGATTAGTGCATTAAGTTAATAACGCACTCTTCTTCTAACAATGAGCATTCCTACAGTTGATTTCCTGTATCTCTTTGGGTCTTCTTATAAATATTCATACAAATAAATTAATCTTCTTAAGGCAACTTTTACACGAGAGATTCTGTCCTCAGATTTTGTTTAACTAGCTAAAACAGTAGTTTTGTTGTTGTGCACAGAGAGGATTTGCTGGCAAACACACACAGGCTACTGTTTGAATAGGTAATGTCATGGTCCATCTACTGCTCTTGGATGACCCAATTGTACTTATCCTCTTCTAGGAGTGCCACAAAGGACAGCAGTGTTCACTTTTATAGAGTATGAAGTCTTCAGGAAGAAAATCAGTGTGAGAGAAAGGCTATATTCCTTCCAGTGTCTGTTCAGACCTACAACAGAAAGGTATAACAAGCCATCAAGGAAGACAAATAAACTATTTTAATATTTACATTTTGAAAGGCAGCACAGAGTCATTCTATCTATTCTATAGTAGTTCTCTGTTGATAAACAAGGCAAGAAAAACTTATTTCAGATGATCTTTGCTGCTTAGCTGTAGCTGAGAAATGAAGGACAAATTTCACAAATAAGATTTATGTATCAAGTGTCAGCAGTAAACTAGAAAGATAACAGCAAAATTTCACATGAAAATTGTATGAAGTATATGCTAATGAGGAGATGTCAAGAAGAGTATTGAAGAACTATCACATTATACAGAGACTATATATTATCAACAAGACATCTTTTCAAAAAACTGAAAGCAAAGAACGTATGGGCAGACTTGTAGAATCCATAGTATACAATCACATTAATGGACATTCAAAACATGATCTATAGGAAGATGTACAAATATTCCAACGCTGCTAATCTAATGAAAACCTCCCTTCCAAACCAGCCACATGGCATGGGAAAAAAAAATTGTTTTTATTGATTTATTCATAATTAAAGAGGAATTGTAAATTCTCATTTGCCTCCTTCACTATGATGTATATTTTCCATTTCATGGACATGATCTGATCCAGAGGAAAAGCATACTGAGCATGACGCACTTGACAGTACCATCTCTTTACCTCTGCTCTGAAGCATAATCCTCTCTATGTGAGTGCACATCCTCCATGAAATTTCTGATGAATTTTCTGATTTTCTATCCTTGTGCTATTAAGGATCACAAAGCAAATGCCTAAAGGACTTAGTACAGAGTTTGTGTGGTGTGATTATGCTTAGAAAAATGCTGCACCACTACAATGCTTCTACCTTGCTCTGTCACCAATACTGTTTTGCATGTGCTGTCAAGTACCTGTGTCCTAAAGAGCAAGGAAGAACAAGCTATGCTGTCACGCTGCCAGAGGCTCAGCGGAGCTCTCAAGCTGCTTGTTTTTAAAGCACAGTGTGCTACTGCAATCCCACAAGTTTGCTGAATTCAGCATCCCACCACACAGCACCTCTCTATCCTGAAATACAGCGAACAGCATCATTTCTGGGAATATACCATTCCACAGTTAACTTCAGTACAGAACATGGAAATCATAACCACAAGGGCATCACCAGTATATCTGCAGAAAATCAAATGCCAATCTGCTTCAACAGCAACTTTAAATCTCTGAACTCAAACAGATTAGCAGAAACTTTAATTTCCTGAAAACATACAGGCTGTTTAATCAGCCAAACACTCTGCAGTAAAAATCATTGTGTGCAAAACGGAAAACAGCACCTGTGAAATGTGCAAATGGAGCTGCTTTTTTTTTTTTCAAAGTACAAAAAATTATTACCTGATTCCAAAGCCATTTTTAGTTTAACATATGCTCGCTTCCTATCAGAGTTGAGAACAGACAACTGAAGCAAAAATCTACACTCTTAGAGCTATTTGCTACCCATTTGAGTACTAGCTATGTTTTCTGTTATTGAAAAAATTGGCAGGCTGTTTTATACAGCAGGTACCTGGTGTGACTCCTATTGACAACAGAAGCAATCTGCTTTCAGCATGTTTGACACTTTCAGCTCTGCCCTCCAGCTGCCCTCATACTGCTCCACATTCTGGTGACCCCAAGAGCTGCAGCCCGCCCAGCTGAAGAAGTGCCTGCTGCTCCTTTCAGTTTACAAAGAAAAATACAAACCACTTCCTAAACCAATGTGCTTCATTTCTTTTCACATCATGGTTTATGCTGTAGATATCCTTAAATCTGCATAGTTTAATTGGAGTTTATGAATTACTGTTGTTTAGAGTGATAAGAAAGAACCCTTTATCTGATGGGACAGAAGCCACCACAGAGTGAACAAAGGTATTGAAGAAATCATTTACTTCTTGACTAGAAAATCATCAGCAGCCTTTGATAAGAATTACAGGTGATGCTCAGATCACAGTAGGAGACATCCAAGAAGGAATGCACAAGAGAAAGAAAGCCCATGATCCAAAACTGGTTTTCAACCTGTTAAATCAGAACTGCAGAATGAGTCTATTAAATGGAAAGAGATGTGGCTGCAAGGAAAGACTGGAAAGAGACCTTTAGAAAAACAAAAAAGGCTTTCGGGTAACCCTGTCTGCTGTGGGTATGAGTGCTGGGAAAAGATTTCCTGCCACAGCTCATTAAACTCAGACTTCATGGGATGCCATTTTTGTAAAATCGAAGAAGTTATTTTTAGGCCAGTCTGTGTATGATTATCTTGTTATTAGATCGTTTAATTATAAGAATATTGTTAAAGAAAAGGAAATATTCTGCACAGTAAACTGGAGATAGGATAATACTAAATTCATTAAGTCATGGCAGCAAACAGAACTGAAAAATACTACCATATATTGCAGAAGGGATTAGGTAGAATTCACGTTCAGGATATGATGCATTTTCTTTACATGTGAATTTAATTCTCAGTATTTGCTCTTATAAAACCATTTTTTAATTTACCTGATTAGTTTTAAAATCAAGGACTACATTATGAAAAATACTACAGTGAAACATGTATTCAAGAATGCTCGGACTATATGAAGGTTCCTGTGTGAAATTCCCATTAATACGGTAGGAAATCTAGGATCACGATGACAGCTTGTAAATTCAAGCTGTATAATCCAAGTGGAAGAGGCAGCATCAGAACACCGGTTGTGTTCAGTGTAATATGTTAGATGTTAGATGTGAGATGTTAGATACTGGTCTTAAGGCAGAAAAAGTCTTAATAACTTAATTTTCAAGATATGGGGTTTTTTGATACGACAACCAAAAAAAAAAAGAAAAAGGAAAGAAAGAAAGAAAACAACATTGCAGCTTCCTTAATTTTAATATACAATTCCTAAAAGCCTGATCCTGTATCAACTGAGGTGCCATGAAAACATTTCCATTGAGTACAGTGAGTTTCAGATCAGGCACAACGTTTTTCAAGTGTCTTATTGAAGATGCTGCCAGACAACCTGCTCTGGATGGCCCTGCTTAAGTAGAGTGTTAAGACCAAATGGACTCGGAGGTCTCTTCCAACCTTAATTGTTCTGTGATACTTCCACACATATTCAAATCTAGCAAGCACAGACAATGCCATCAGGAATATGCGAAATTAAGAGGTAAGTAAAGACCATGGTTCTGACAGCTAACAGAGGAGGACTAGGGGTTATGGGGAAAGACACGGGGAGAGACTATCAAACTATGACCAAAACATGCAGATAAAAGGCTTCTGAAATGGAGGACCTATGAAGCTTGGAATGAGAATATGGGCTAGAGGTCAGACTGCAAGACACAACTATGACAACACATGGCAGACTTGGTTATAATCCAGGTGGTACCTTACAGAGCCTTCTGGTGGCATTTAGAGCCTTTTTCCTAAGTCTCTTCCCACTGCTTATCTTGATGAGTCACATTGATTCAGCGAGTGAGGAAGACGTGGACCTGCTAGATGACAGTAAATGAGTAGCTGAAGGTGGCGTAACCTAGCAGGGAAGGCCAAAGTCTTCATCTTTCCAAGCAAACAGAAATGGTAAATGGTTTTCTCTTATCATGCCAGAAAACTTCGATAGGGGAAGTCCAGTCCTAAGATAGGAGGTAAAATGTCATGCTGCCAAAATCTGAAATATTGGCACCACAGGAATGAACATGTGGCAAGGTGCAGAATTGTGAGTTATGTTCAAAGCAGACTTGCCAAATCAATACAGAGCTCCTCTGCCAGTTGTTTAAGTATTTCTCAGCACATTCCAAGGTGCTCTGAAGATTATTTTAGCACTCCTGAGTCAGCCCAAGATATCTCAGCAGCTTGAAGCTGCTAGCAGGTGCGTCCGTGCACCAATGTACTCTGTGGTCCATGGGCACAAAGGATATGAATAAAAATGGTGTGACAGAGAACATACTGAATTTGGTCACTTTTCGAAAAAGCACTGCAGATGTGTTTCTTCAGGTCTGACAGGAGAAGCTGCAGCACAAGCTTTTTTTTATCCTACTGCACTGCTCAGAAAAAGCACAGTTAAAAATAAGAGAGGAAATTCCAAAAAGCAACATGGTCGATGGTTGGAGAAGATGATCTGAATGGTTTTTTTCCAACTTTAATGATTCTACAACTTTACGATTCTACGATCAGTTACGGTAAAAGTAGGTCTGTAGAGATTTCAGAATGCAGAGAAATATAGCACTGAAAAAAAAACAGTGAAAACAATTAGGTTCATCTGCCCTATTCTGTGGACATCAAAAGAGTTTATAAGCCTCCAGAAGTAAACAGAATATAAAATGAAATTGCACATTCAAAGTTTTTCTTGGCCATGTTGGCAAGAAAATGATTCTTGATCCTATAAGATTTCGATGGGTTTTAAACGGCAGCAAGCAAAGATTAAGTGAATGTAGAAACTGAAACAGAAATAAGACAGTCAGGTGTTCAAGATTGATGGAGTTGTGGCACTGAGGGACATGGTGGGCACACCGGGGTTGGACTCATCTTAGAGCTCTTTTCCAACCTTAACGATTCTATGGAAACTTTAACTCCTCTGTAATACACCACTCCATATTCTCTAAATACAGAAACCAAAAGAAAGTACACAGAATTCTTATGCCTTGTTACTAAGTACACATCAGGGAAAAGATTAAGGAAGTAAGAATGGATTTTAAATACAGCCGCTACAAGTTATAATTATAGTATCTTAATGTTAATCACTCTGGCAGAGCAAAGACTAAAGAAGCACAGGCTTTGCTCACTGATATAATCATTCTCCTTGTCAAACATTCATTGCTGATACCATCATCCTGAAGTTTGTTTAAAACATGTTGCCAATCACCTTTTTTTTTTTTTTTGCACGTTTTAGTCAAATGTCAGTTGTGTATTTCTCCCCGCCTCATCAATCAGTAAATTCCATTTCCAACATTCATTTTGGCAAATGGACATTCTTTTTTTCTTAAAGAGAAAAAAAGATTAAAAAACAAAAAAGAGACAAATATACACAAGGGGTAACACATATATGGAAATTGAGGAAAACTGAGGGTTAGATTTTGTTAAGAGTCGGTCCTATAGTGCTGGGCCAGAAATATTCTGATGTCAGACAGAGACAAGTCTGTACAGAAAGCTTAACATCCAATCTTCATCTTTCATTTTATTTCCATATAGATCAGAAGGGATTTTTGGAACTGGCGGTTTTCTATGGAGTACAATTGATGGATATACAGCTGTTCAAGACAAGAACAGGAAAAAATTGCATGTGAGAGGGATTTGGGCACAAATTTCAGTAAAACCAAGAACTTCTGTGGAAAATTCCATATTTAAATGAATTTCTGCTTGGGAAACTTTTTAAGCCCCCAAATCAGAATTCGTGGTCAAAACAAAACAAAGCACCAGAACAGAGAACCGTGTGGTGATCAATATATGACTTGGCTGCAAGAGGAGCAGGTTCTATCAAAAGCCTGCCAGGTTTCCTGCCAGCTTGGCTGGTGACCTGCGAAGAAACAAAGCCTGCAGTGTCTCCAGGCAGCCCTGCCATCTGGACTGCCTCCACACCATGAATCCTGCGGTCTCTGGGGCCTGCAGGTCCAGGAAAGCCCTGCCATAGAGGTGTCCTCTATGTCACTGTCTTAAGAATCTCCAGACACTACAGGTCCCAGCTCCCAGGACTGCTTGGCTCCTGTTAGGATGAACAAGTAACCCTGGAGAGTGAGGAGACGAGGGTTGAGCCAAAAGCCCCTATCACACATTTGCAGCTTCCTACAGCAATTGAACAAATGATATTACTACTCAATAATTTTAGCTCCTTCTGTGGAGTGTTACTGAGAAGTTTAGGGTTTTTTTTTTAGAAAAATGTCTGGCAAAATAAGAATGCCAATGCATTCTTCTAATTAAATACAGTACAAACAAATTACTACATTAGATATTCATTTTGTAACCCTTCAGGTAACACTGCTAAAATAATGGAGGATCATAACACAGACACAAGAAAGAATTGAATGATTAATGCTCCTGCTTTTTATGTATGCAACAATAGGAAATTATGCCAAGATCAATACCCCAATACAGTTTAGCAAACTGTTAACCAAGCATTTATATTTCACTGCAGTTCACTACACTCTACAATCACCAGCACTATTCCCGCTTAGGGCACAACCAATGCAGTCAAAGGCTCTTTTCCTGGAAATAGTTTATACAGAGTGGCTGTTGAATGATGTAAGTTGCTTTTCTTCTGGAAAAACAGAAGTTTCCCTAAAGCACCCCAAGCCCAGCATTTTAGCTTTGATGTTTATTAATTAAATTAAAGCTGCAGTAGTCACTTTGTGTTCGTACAAATTCTCTTCAGACTGCTGGTTTTTCCTCATCTTCCTTACGTCCTGAAAAGGGTTATCCGGGGTGTGAAAGCCTACAGCGCTCTCCACAGAACACAGAGGCTGCTCAAACTGGAAGATGACATGCTTATTTTCCAACATATCACTTCCAGACTCAAGTGAAATCACACATTCAAATGAAAATCACTGCAACATTGGAGATAGGATTTAAATGAAACTTGGGAATGAGTACATGTCTGTTCTGCAAGCTGCCTGAAGCCTTTTCTCCCCCAAGTTTCTCCCATCAGGTGCTTGGCTTGCAGTCTGCTTGCGCATCCACTTAAGTTTTATTTTTGCCTGCTGGTGATTCCCCCATGCCCATGAACTTGCAGAACTATATTCAAGGTTAAAAAAAGGATGCTGCTGCTTTCAGTGAAAGGATACTTTTAAAGGACAAAGTAACACACAAATGACAATATACAGAAGTTGGTTACTGTCAAACATTCATAAATATACTGATCTGACACGGAACCTCAGGAGGCAACCAAAGTCTCAGTCTGCAGGTACTGTATCAAGGGCAGAGCATACTTTGCCTCAAGATGCTGCGAGCCTGAGAATCCAAAGGCCCAGTGGAATAGAAATCACAGTGAACAAGAAAAATGGGAAAACATAAGTGAAACCAAACCAAACATAATAAGCTTAAACTGCAGCAGACCAAGCGCTAACAACTGCTGCACGTGCAAGACCTATGAACTTTGTATTTCCACCTGCCTCTAGTATGTAACCTGCATTTTCCACATTCTTCCGCTTGCAGACAACATGGAATCAAGCACAGCACCAGCTGCGTGGTTCAGCATGCGGGATCTGCTGAGTTCATATAGCTGCTCCCTTGCCTTGGCTCCCTGAGGTTGCCAGGACCTGGCGCAAACCTGCCAGAAGCCTGCTGCTCCAGCCCCACCACAAAGCCAGGTTCCAAACAGCTGTCACGGGAAGCAGCCTGCAAACTCTGCTGCCAGCAAGTTAGCTGTTTGAGCATTTGTAAAATGAGGGAGAGGTGATTAAAAACTGTATAATATAGATGCATACACTTGGGTTTGCAGGGGAATTATCACACTTCTCAGAAGCTTCAGAAGCATTAGGTCAGAAGTGATATCGAGTCACGTCACTTGCTTTGTTGACCCTAACTCTCATGCAGTGACAGATCTTCCTTGTTAGATGGCTTGCTAGTTATTTACTATCTTGTATGTTGGTAAATTGCAATGCTCAATCCCCATTAATTCTATAACACAGCTAATGACAAATGAGTTAATCATGATAAAATCCTTACAGAGATTCCTCTGGGTTACCTACTTAAGCTGCTGCCAGCATCACACTGTCATTACACTCAAATTAAAGGATCATTATGGCTTATATTGAATATTTTGCTTCACAGCAGAAACAGCCTCCTTTAGCTCCTTTCTCCCAAATACAGTCTGAAGAAGAAAGCCTGATGGGATTATCTTACACAAATGTTCCTAGTGTGACCAGCTTCATATTTACTTTTAGAGTGCTCTTGAGGCTGCTCTGTCTCTCACTGTGCCCAGCAATAATAGGATCTTTTAGTGCCTGATCGTATAATTCTTACTGCAATGCCCCTGAAAGTCCTCAACTCCCTGGAGCAACAATCATTAGAGTCTATACAATAACATTCCTAAAATAAAACACTGTTAGTAGTTCCTTTTTGTTACTGTCATCACCATCCCCTGCCCTGTCACACCAGATAACTGGATGTTTAGTGTTTACTAAGGTTGTTCATTTTTCTGCTAAGCATCCTCTGCAAGGTGCCATAAACCAGAGGTACACTGACAAATTTCCCAGAGAGCACCAAATAAGCTCCTTCAATACAGTTCCCAGGAGGATGGTTATGTATACAGATGGTTACTCTGGGCTCAAGGTCATCCGGGGATCACTCTACATAGCAGCACTCAAGTGAACATGGAAATCCTCTGTTCTAGAGGAAACTATCTACAATTATCCTAGCTACCAAGAGATTATGGTATAACAGCAAGCTTCGATTCTCTCCACTATATACTTCTAACTTCTTTTTAGATCTGTACAAATAAAAAAGTTACTCAGAGAAGCTGTGGTGCCCCCATCCCTAGAGGCACTCAAGGGCAGGTTGGATGGGGCCTTGGGCAGCCTGAGCTGGTGGGGGGAGCCCTGCCCATGACAGGGGTTTGGGGCTGTGTGGGATTTGAGATCTCTACCAACCCAAAATGGGTTCCTACATATATGTAACATGTTCTAATTTGAATGGTAGGCATACCCAGATACACACAAATATCTTACAACCTCCTGAAGGGAGGTTGTGGTGAAGAGGGGTTTGGCCTCTTCTCCCAGGCCAAGAGCAGGACAAGGGCAATGGCCGCAAGTTGTATCAGAGGAGGTTTAGATTAGACATAAGGAAGAACTTTTTCTCTCAGAGAGTGGTCAGGCACTGGAATGGCTGCCCAGAGAGGTGGTGGAGTCACCATCCCTGGCAGAGTTCAAGAGGCGTCTGGATGATGTGCTGCATGATATGGCTTAGTGCTTGTGGTGGCAGTGGTGATGAGGGGACAGTTGGACTAGATGATCTTGTAGGTCATTTCCAACCTTGTGATTCTATGATTCTACGATCTTCCAAGATCTCAGAGCTCGTATTTTTCTTGAGACTCATGCAAATGCCTTCTGCCTGACTATGAAGAAATGCAAGTGAGCCAAGGGACTTTACCTCCCAGTGATATCCTGAGCCACCACGGTGCCAGGCCCAGCACCAGATCTGCCCACACAGTGTTCCACCTCACAGCACTCACACATCTCCAAGCCCCACTATGAAAGTCAGGCCTAGCTGCCTGTCCCTTCCCTTGCATTGCAGCCTTGCCCTCTCTAACAAGTGTCCATACAGTTAAAATAAACTATGGTTTTGTGGGATTTTGTTTTTATTCCTAAAGGCAACAAAGTACTGGTAGGATCCCTCTACAAACTTCTCAGCACTTTAGAAGAAATACTGGAATACAAGTAACCCCGTTCCCAGGTTACACTGGGTTCTGTTCGAACAGCACACAAATATTCCTATTGGGAAGACCTTTCACAGCTTGGCTTGAAAGAGCCTAGTGCCCCAATCCTGTTTGAAAAAGAGGAAAAAAAAAAGAAAACAAGACAGGTCAAAGTCAGAGGATACTCGAAATAATTTGAAGGAAGGAAAAAAAAAAAAAAAAAACCAAACCACAGAAAAAGAGAAACAAACCCACAAAGAAGCCCAGCATGACCCAAGGACGGCTCCAGTGACAGTTCCATGGCGTTCTAAAACCGCAGTGTGTCACACTTCTAACACTGCTGCTTCATTAATAAAAAGACTGCATTTTCCATACAATCACAACCAATGAAGGACAGAAAGCAGTTGCAGCTTTGGAAACGTTGCTGTGACTTCCAAACCAAGACCTGCAGCACAAGAAGCACCACTGACAATTGCACCTGTGTTACAAGTGTAATACAAAAAAAAAATCAAAAAATAGAAATCAATCATCAGGAAACAGTAGACAGAACAGTAGACAGGACTCTTCAAGGCAACTGAAATGCATACAAATTCACATTTTCTGTGAGAAATGACATCACAGAAAGACAAAGCCACAGAACAGGTAAGAGAGTTCTGATTCACAAAAAAAAAAAAAATCCCTCATTAAAAATATTTTTCCAGAAAGCCATCTTAATTCAAAGCTCATCTCATTATACAACCATTCAATTCAAATATAACAACACTGTTCTGCAGTGATTTATAAAGATTTTCTTTTGAGTTTTAAAATCTTGTTATACATACAAAAAATAACAATCTAGATGCAACTGTAACCACTAACAGTGACACTGAACTTCATACACCAAAGTAACAAAAGGAGCCTGTTAGCTCACTGTCTAAAACAAAGGAAAGAGAACGAAGGGTTTGCCAAAGAGGCACCAAATAGCATTTTTCTTCCCTAGTTTTCTCAAAGCATCACTAACACAGAAAATAAGCACAAAACCTTAAAATATGCCCAATCACATCCACATAGGATAACTTTGCATTGTGTAGCACTCTTTAAACAAAATTCCAGCATAAGGCTGTCGAAATAATAGCTCCAAAGGGCCTATTTATGTTTTCCTAGCAGCTAATGAATTGCCAAGAAAAATGGCAGCAGGCAAGCTTATGGGAAGCATCCTTAAATATTGTTTTTTTTTTCCTAAAGCATGAGCACAAGCGCTATATTAACAGTGAAATACTCTCTGTTGGCCTCCAAAAATAGCCTGAAAACATCCTTTAGTATCTTTGAGAAACTTGATGAAAGCAATATTCATTTGTCATGTACAAAAGGAAAAGAAAAGGAAAAACTGAGCTACCGCTCAGCTGAAAAAAAAAAAAAAAAATACAATCACATGGCTGGAAAATACATAGGTAGATTTAACATGTATTTCACTTTCTATTACAGGTGCTTAATGGGAAACAACATCACTGCAAATGTGCCAACAATACTCTCCGGAAGCCTGACAGAACCTAATTTCACACACTGACTAGATCGCAGCTGATTGGCACTGAGTAGCCTCCTTAGAACATAACAACATACTCTAGTTAGCACCCCATTTAATGGAGAGCTTTTTGGAGCCCTCTCTTGACCTGTAGGCCAACAGAAGAGAATACAAGTTCATGAAACAAATAAATTCCAAAACAGACAGATGATTTACTTCCTATCCAAATAATATACCACGGTTTTGCCTTAATTGGGATGCAGAGATTGTCGTTACTGCTTTGTGCATGGTGACATGTGGTTTGGGGTTTCAAGATTTCTTTGTCCTGGGCATTCTGATTAAACCACTGCAAAACATTAATAGCAAAACCAAGGTACAACTGAACTGATGAAACATAATTGATGTCTAGTCAAAAGAACAGGAAGCATATCAATGTTGGTAAGAAAGAAAAGCTCATGTAAAGTTGATGACCTGGGATACCACCTAGCCTGATTAGCGAAGGAACAGCCTAGCACACTGATTGCACTGAAAGTTGCAGAAAGCAACTTTAAAAAAAAAAAAAAAAAAAAAAAAAAAAAAAAAAAGAATCTGCTTCTTCCACTTTGCTTTACCTGTACAGAGAGTAACTTGCCCTTCTGTTAGTTTCTATCATGCATTCTATCCCTAACTCCCATTAAAAACTTTCTCACAGCTGCTCAGGAGAAAGAAACCAAAGAAGAAACAAGTGTTCATACCTTTCTTTCACAATTCCCATTGCTCACTGCTTTCTTAATCACATACAGCAGACAAGATCCACGTGATAAGGAATGATTAAATTATCAAGGAAAATACACCATCTATGTATGGCCCACAATTTGGTTCTGGGTAAGCACACCTGCTACATCCCTGCTATACAACATGACAAAATTCAAGTGAACAACACCCTCCTCCCAGAGAAATAAGCACATGGCCTGTAAAGGAATGACAGCGTATTCTGGCCAGGTCCCTGACCTCAACAATTAGGAGAGCAGGATTGTGGAAACGCTCCAACGCAGGATTATTCAGGCAGGCATAATAGCAACAGCTTGACAAGCCATACTTCATCCAACTTTTGTTCCCTGCCTCCCAGGCTTTCCTCAGTGCCAAACTGCCTGTGCAGACAGCTACATACAAAGGCATGTAGGGGCACCCAGGTGAGACAGAGGTAGAGACACTGAGACAAAGAGATAGCTTCATAGCATCACACTGCTGAATCAAGCCTGGCTTTGAGATTACACACAGAATCATTTTGATTATCCAGTGCCAATTTCTGACATCCCAAGCCACAGACGACTTTTAATTTTCCCTTGTCTGCTTTCATAAAAAAAACCTCCAATTTTCTAGGGATGGCAGCATCAATTTCCAATGGCGCAAGCATCTTTCCCTTCAGCTGTCAAAAAAGATGCAATCAGCAGAAACTTTGTGCTTCACTGCTTCCATTCTATTATTTAACAGTGATAAATATGTATCTACATTTGACTCCACACTCTGAGCCAGACCCTTATTATCATCATGCTGTTTTCCACCAAACAATTCTAGTGGAAAGAACAGGGATCCGAAGTGACACAAGAACACCTGAGCTTCCAGCCTGCTTAAAGTCAGATCCTGAGCCACATTTTTGTGGGCAGGGATTTTAAAAATTTATGCATCATACATTAAGTATTTCTCCCTAACAATTTTATAGAAAACTACTTTGTTTCCAGAGTAATATTTGTCTTACACCTGGTCTGTATCTCTGGATATGCACTCTAATATTTCCATGAAAGTTCTCTTGGAGCCAGCATTAAAGTTTTTGTTTGTTTAGTACACCAATACATTTGAATGCATCATTTAAGACAAGCTGTTCTACAGCATCTTAGGAATTACGATCTTTATGCCCTTCAATGAAGTCCTACTTGTCTGACAGCTCACCTTTAAAGTGAAAAATCAGGATCAGGAACATATTTTCCACACTCCTTGCTTTTCCAGGAAAGGTCATCTAAAGGTCTGACTCTATTAATTCTAAGTTCTGTTTTGACTGAGACTAAATTGGCTTTATTCACTGGGATTCATTTCCAGAAGCCTTTTTTTGGCAGCATCTGACAGATTATAAGGAACGTGCACCGTAAGTATATGCATAACACTGTGAGTTCCAACCAGTTTATATACTCCTAAATTCCCCAACTCCTTCATTCTTCTGTAAACTTCTTGCATGACTTCAAAAAAGTCATTCTGCTGTAGCTCAGCTGTGTTCCACAAAACTGCAATAATTATGCAAACCTTTTATGTATGAGTTACACGCGCAGGGAAAGCTCAGAGTGAAGTGCTCAGAGGTAGACAAGGGTTGCAAAGATCATTTCAATAATGTTTCTGAGCAAGTTCTAATGAAGAACAACTTCAGCGGATAATTTTCATCAAAAAAATTGCATTTAGAACAACTCATACAAGACCAAGTGTACCCTAAGGAAGGAGAAGAATCATTATCGCCTATACTCTGATAATTGTCCTTGCTTCTTTTTGGGACAGGTATATATCATCATTGCTGTACTGAGCCACTTCGCTCCCTTTCTATCTCCAAATGGGGCCATCAGCTTAAGAAAAAGCAAAAGCAAGGCAAGCATTTACGGTACCAATCCCCATTACTCAGCTGCTCTTGAGATGTTTCCAGAGCATTTCCTCAGCCTCACGTTTATTTAGCAGCACCTCATGGAATCCTCTTCACTGCGTTTGATAGTCTCCCTTCAAACTCACATGGCAAAGACATACTCCCCTTACTACAACCATCCTCCACAAAAGTGATTCCAAAGACATTGTGCTAGCACGATTCCTGCCTCAGCAGACTCTCTGGAACTCTTCCACTTAATTGCCAACATTTTATGCTCCTGTTCATAGTGCTCCAGAGATTCAACTGAAGATACAAGCGACCATTGCTGGGTCCAAAAACGAAGAATCTCCTGAGTAAAATCTCTCACTTATTATGAAGTCGCAGTTAAAACTGTAGCAAGTCATTAGGAACACCCCACTATTTCTAAGAAAGAAAATTTGGTACTGAACTGCAGTGAACAAGTAGCAGAAAACATGCCTGCAGCATTACGCATTGGGAACAAAAACAAGAAGACAGGTGAGAGATCAGTCAAGAGGTAGATTGTGATATTACTTATGATGACTGCCTTCCACCATTATTTAAATGTGCTTCTTAACACAGCCTGCTGTTTGCCAGCACATTTATAACAAACTTTCCTAAAGGTCAACTTGTACAAGGAAGTTCTGTCAGCGTGAATGGCAGCAGACTTGTTAAAAGCTTCACTAAGCCTCTGATCTACCAGAAGGAAGGCACTGATTAAGAAGAAACTCACGTGGTGGGTTCCACAGACAATGCTGCTTTTATAACACATATTTTAAGTCAGTTTAACCTGAAGCAAATGATGTCTGCTGGATCCGTAGAGACTAGACATGTTTGTGTGGTTAACCATTCAACTTCTGTTTGAAATCTTTGCGTGGGATATTGCACATTTATCAAAAAATCACCAAGCTTTGTTTTTTGTTTTTTTTTTTTTTTCAATTGAAGTTCTTATTGAAATTCAAAACAGTCTTAGGATTGCACTTTCACGTAATATTGCCATCTACGTATTGTCAGCTTGATATGTTACCTTCTAGTTTGAGAATGGTTTACAAACAAATTCTCTGAGCCACTACATTTCACCTTGAGCTCCTTGGAGCTGAGAATCACGAAAAATATCTAAGCTTTATTTATATTTCATGTGAGAACTGGTTTTAAGGAAAGGAGGAAAAAAAATAACTGCTTTTTTCAATCAAACAGAACCTAGGAAGCAAAACCTAAACAGCGATCAGGCAGCCTGGTCTGGTGGTTGGCAACCCTGCACATAGCAGGGGGGTTGAAACTAGATGATCATTGTGGTCCTTTTCAACCCAGGCCATTCTATGATTCTATGAAAAAAAAAATATTTTGAAGTGTAATAATACATAGCAAAATAACCAATTAAATATCCTCAGTTAGGAGCTGTTTAACATATCAGCTACATCGAAAAACTTTTTAGATTGGAAAATTAGTAAAAAAAAATATATATTCCAGAATTGTAATACAATGTGATATAGTTACAGCTGATGAGCTCATGACTGAAATGTATGGAAAAAAGTTATTTCAATTACAAAGATGTAGCTTTGCAGTCACAGAAAAGCCAGTAGATCACAAGTTAGAGACTGCTAAAGATTAAATTAACAAAAGCAAGATGTACAGAATTAAGATGAAGAAATTGCAAAAATATAACTGCTATACAACATAAGATTTCAGACATTAAACAAAAATAGTTGGAGTCAGACTTTACTTTCTATGTGCAGTACGCCACAAGTTTTAAAACATATCCCTGACACTTTTCCTGGTATATCCCTAATGTAGCATCCTATTTGAGTTGCTGATCTGATCTTACCAAGACACAAGCTCTCCATTCCTAAGGTGTCATCTAATGAGAGCCCATTGCTGTGGTGCAATAGGAAGGGAGAAATGCATCACACAGGGAGATATATGATATCTACATCATCCTGTCTAATTTCTTTTGGACAACAGGCTTATAAACTTTTCAAATTACATCTTCAAATTATTTTTTCCTCCCACTATTCTGATTTGGCGATCATTTGGGAGTAGCTTTACAGATGCTCACTTTCACAGTTAGAAATGGAGCCTCTCAAAAAATTTCCAGCAAAACGAGAGTTATGCTGGAAAACATTGTCAGCTGAATCTAAACTGATTTAGTAACCTACCTCAAATTTAGCTTTCAAAGAACCAAAGTGAAACCTTTCCTGACTTCCCTGTAGGTGAGTGGAAGCCTGAAGAGCCAACATCCCCAAAATCCAGGTAATCAGCCATGACCTCAGACATGTCTAACATTTCAATCCCCCGTTAGCCAGAAATCCTTGACACTTTTAATTACTTTGATCACAAGCAGCTGGAGGCCTGACATCTCTGGAAGCCCCTGCACATGACCAGGATCTTCTTCCAGCCACACAGCCTATCTGCCTGCAGCTCCATTAACCAGCCCAATGACCTGCAACAGCGCATAGCTGCGAGCCCACTAACACTGGCAGAGAATATCCTGCTTTGTCTTATTTGCTTTTCCAACCCTGTTCCCTAGACCAGTAGTATAAAACTTCCTCCCCTACAGTAAGCACCAGAACTGGTGATTTCTCACTGACACAATTCCACTCATCACCTAGCCACAATTCTGGTATATTGGTCAGGACTCAGCACGTAATCTTGTTTATCCAATCAAGTTGACAAACAGGAAAACTGTCCGGGCAACAGCACCTTCAGAAGACCCTTGCCTTCACCCCATCATTGGCAGCAGGCCTCTCCTGCACTTTCAGGGAACTGCTTTCTCCACTACAGGTTCTGCTAATCTTTTAAAGGACTTTCCTCCCCGTATTTCCAAGGCACAACTTCATTCAGTTTTGGGGGTTTTGTTTTGTTTTATTTAAATTCATAGTTAAATAGTTAAATACATAATTAAACATTAAATTGATAGTTAAACACTACAGTTTGTGCCCCGTTTTCCCTACAGAGCTAAAGGATCCACCCACATGCTTCTTGATAGGCTTCCTGATTTCTGCAGGCAGCATCCCTGCTTGGGGCCCCTCGGCTCGGAAGCAAGGCACACGTCAGAGCCTCTCCAGAGCTGCTCCTGTGCACAGCAGTGGCACTGGGAAAAGCACTGCAGCCAAATCTCAACAGCTTATGCACTTTTAAAACAAAAACTTTTCTACGTCAACATTTCCAAACTGAATCTAGGGTGTCAGAAACGAATGTGTATTTTGCATCATCTCTCTAGAATTCAGTTTTTTCACTAAGACAAATTTGAACTAACCCATATCGGAAATTTTTTCAAGTCTGTATATGCCAGTGGCTACTGCTATCTATTTGTTTTTGTATCAGCTTTGATTTTAAAGACCTCTTTCGCCTTTTGTATCAGGTGCTCATTGCAAGGCACTGGTATAATGGGACCAACAGAGCTGGCATCTCTAATAACACAGGATTTTATTCACGTTAGAAGTAAATAAGATTTGGGGTTAAAGAATTACAGAATCTTAGAGGTTTGAAGGAACCTCTCTGTACTCAGCACTGGTGAGGCTGCACCTTGAGTGCGGTGTTCAGTTTTGGGCCCCTCTCTGCAAGAAAGACATTGAGGCCCTGGAGTATTTCCAGAGAAGGAAAATGAAGCTGTGAGGGGTCTGGAGCACAAATCTTATGAGGAGCGGCTGAGGGAGCTGGGATTGACAGGAAAGACATTGAGGCCCTGGAGCATGTCCAGAGAAGAGCAAAACTGGTGAGGGATCTGGAGCACAAGTCTTACGAGGAGCGGCTGAGGGAGCTGGGATTGTTCAGTCTGGAGAAGAGGAGGCTCAGGGGAGACCGCACTGCACTCTACAACCTGCTGAAGGGAGGCTGTGGTGAAGAGGGGTTTGGCCTCTTCTCCCAGGCAACAAACAGGACCTGAGGAAATGGACACAAGTTGTATCAGAGGAGGTTTAGATTGGACATGAGGAAAAGCTTTTTCTCTCAGAGAGTGGTCAGGCACTGGAGTGGCTGCCCAGGAAGGTGTTGGAGTCGCCGTCCCTGGCAGTGTTCAAGAGGTGTCTGGATGATGAGCTGCGAGATGTGGTTTAGTGCTTGTGGTAGCAAGGGTAATGGGAGGATGGTTAGACTAGATGATCTTGTAGTTCCTTTCCAACCTTGCAATTCTATGATTCTATGATTTTGCCCAGCTCTCTTGTGCTAACCAAGGTTCCCTGCGGTGCAGGAACATGAAAACATGTCTATGTGAACATGGATAATTTTCAGGCATATGACAGTGCCCTAGAAAACAAAAAGAAACACTGTACACATGATTTTTCCTTAAAATAAATATTCCTTTCTTATGAAACACTTCTGTCTTCTGGCCACTGCTGGAGACAGAAGCAGTACCCAGCAAGCTTCAGTGGTATCGCAGTCAGCAGCTCTGGGGACACATGCAAACTCTGCTGGATGTTCATATCTAAGTATCCTGATAAAAAATGACGTATCTTTAAAATGGTTTTTTTTTCATGAAACATTCTTGAATTGGTAAAATACAACTAAGCACAGGCCAATAAAAATTGGGAAGCATACAGTGTACCTAATAAAATACGAAATTATCCAGTTATTCATTATAATCTAAAAGTTTCTCAATTCAGAATAGTTTGATGAAATTACGTTTCTATATAAAAAAAAAAAAAACTTAAATTCTCAGAACTTTGCCAGTTGAAATTCTCACTTCAATAAAGATGACAACCTCAAGAAATATATGACTTGCAATTTAAGTGCCATGCTGAGTGCCTACGTTAAAAACAATATATATACTACATCTTTCACAACATAATTTTCCAGAGTGAAGTATCTCAGATTCTTTAAGGTAAGGTCATCACTTTCTCATAATGTCTGTAAATCTACGTCACATTTAATCACGTTTGCCTCCAATTATCACAGAAAACTGCAATGATAAAAAGATACATTTCTAATACATGCTGAGTATTTTCTCAAAGTTCATAGGAAGTCACACAGCTGAGCTAATGGCTCCAGGGTAAAGTAATTATGACTTTCACTGTTTGTGTAGCACCAGATACATACACAGCTGTCTAAAAGGAATGAGACAATCTTTATTACCTCTAAAGTACCACCAAAAATGAAAGGTAATAAATTAAGAGGTGTTCAGAAAACACAATGGTCAGTCCACGCAAGGAAAATCTGAGATTTGTTCTTTTGGTACCTTGACCAAAATTCTGCCATTCTGCACGACAAACCCTACCTCCCACAAACAGATTGTGTGCAGGAGAAAGGCAGAAAGAGGAACAGCAGGTGCACCAGGCTGCGGACAGGAACAGCAGCCCTTCACCATCTGCTCTCCTCAACAGAAACCAACATGCAGGGGATGCTGCTGGCCGCACACAGCCTGTGCACACAGGGCAGGGGAGACAAGACCCGGAGCTGGGGGCTGCTGAGCTTCCAGCACTTCCTTCAGCCACCAGCTTGGCCCTAAGGTTGGGAAACCTGCTTTGTGATAAGGCTCATTTGGCAGGACAAGGCTAAACGGTCATGCATGGGTAGGATATCTGAATGTAATTGGAAGAAGGCTAGTGAAAATAAGCCATCCCCTTCCACACGTACATGCACACACACCATCGTATTTATTCAGCCTGTACTGAAAACAGCAGCTTACTGGCTTCACTCATCTTTTCTCCTATCAGTTTCCTATCAGAACTGCAGTCACAGATCATGAACGTATCACCACACTCTGCTGTTGGGCATGGCAACTTCAACGTCCTAAACTAAACCGTCATTTAACAGAAGGCTATTTTTGGTCTCAGCTCCTCTTTCAAATGAGCATCACATGCTTTCAGCTTTGTTCTCACATAATCCATGCCTTTCTTCCTCTTGTACTTTCAAAAATGATACACAGAAAGAAATATGACATTAAAATCTCACTTTTCATATCAGGAGTGATGGTTCCAGTTTTCTAAGCAACCACATAGTGATTTATCAGTGAACAAAGTTAGGAAGTTAGAAAATGATCACATTATACAAATCTCCATCAAAACGTGCAGAAGTATCCCCGCATACCATCAGTTTTTCAGTAATTAGATAACACTGGATCAGATAGGCAATGCAATAAATGAACAGCAACAGCATCAAAATTAGCACACAGTCTAAAGAAGGTAGGGAAAGTTAAAGGGAAGAAAACACTGAACGGTGAGATTACATACTGGATGCTAGATTTTCTTCTTCCATTATGCAACATATGCAACCCAGGTGGATGGTTAATATCCTGAAATGGGCCCCAAAAGAGCAAACAAAATCAAAATTGTGAGGAATAGAATTACAACTCTGTGTCCCACAAGCAAGATTGGTATTTATTTAGGTTTTTAAAAATATATTTATTGTCTTTCATAAAAACTCAGAAGTAAAAACCGTATCTCAATAGACTCAAAATGAGCACACTGGGAAAATATGCAGATATTGCATGCAGCTAAAACATCATAATGGAACTTATGCAGTGCATGCAAGAAGAATATAGAAGAGAGGCAATAAGAAGGAAAATGCCTTAGAGATACAAAGGAAACAGGAGCAGTCTCAGCAACCTGCTTCCTTTTAAGTGAGAGCAAGTAAGGCTGGTGCTTAACAGTACTGCACATTTTATGCTGCACAGGTGTCCACAGACAGGGGCTGAAAAAAGTGATCCCTAATTTGTAATGACTCTCAGATCCCTGCATACTCCGTATGATGCTACAAGCTCTGTCAGTGCCAGGTTTCAATGTTTCTGGGCAAAGTTCTGTTACACGATCAAAACGCACAGCTCCTTTTATTCTTCTGGTTCCTTGCAGTCTCCTGAAAGGCTCCAGTCTTCCACATTAAATAATATGCCATGAACACAAAACCTGCAAAAGTCTTTTCACCCCTCATCTGTATTTTGTTTCATCCAATTGTCTTACAGTTGCAAAACGCTTTTAACAGTAATAAAACGTCACCAGTAACACTGAATCAACCAAGTAAGTGAGCACCCTATCATCTACAGTAAAGAACCCTTTTCCATGTTGCTAATACTAAACTCATGCTGTCAGCTAACTCCTAAAAAGCAGCTAAATGACAAGGGATTCTTAAGAAGCTCCACAGCTGAAGGACTTTGAAGCTACTTCTTCTATATTCGCTCCAAGGAAAGGATGCTCATCATCCCCTAGGAATTTATATAGCCTCCAAAAGCCAGGCAATTTATGGCAAACAATAGGAAGTGGGCAACTCTGCCCATGGCATAGGGGTTGAAACTAGATGCCTTCTTCCAACCCAAACCCTTCTATGATTCTATGAACTGCAAGTACAGTAATTCACCACACAAAAGAGGCAGCTGTCGCCAGTACTTAGCAACATTACCTCACACACAAAACAACAACAAAAAAAAAACCAATAAATTCAAATGTTTTCAAACAATTTTAGACTAGTAAAAGGTCTAGAGCATTCCAGTATGATAATCTGATTGAACTTACCAAATACAGTATTATAACCTAATACCTATAGCTTAGCCATCTCAGTTCAAAGTTTTAGACTTTCACAATGACTTCCTGCTGACTTTGGAAAGCCTACATACAATTATTTTGTCTGAAAGTGTCTTTTCATATTAAAGCAATTCAACTATTTCAGAATACATGTACACTTATATGAGATAAATGCACATTTTTCTTTGCCTAACTCACCTATGAATATGTTCAGGACTAGCAGATATGCAAGATATACAGGCTACAATTTGTGGACCTAAGACAAGTAACTTCAGTGTTTGGAACATGTTCCTAAAAGAAAAGACAATGCTTCCATACAAAAGGTTACAGCTGTTTTTGACACGTGATGCAAGTTGCTCATGCTTCGGTAAAGAACAGAACAAAAAGTGGAAGGTTTTAAGTTGAGGTTCCCTTAGGAATCCAGAACATGAGATGCTCGTGATGATCAGGAGGCTTCCCTAATGCTTGTAACAAAGGTTAGCTCTCTACATCAACAGGAATTTCCGAATTTACACAACCTTTCATTCATTGCTGAGGCAGATTATCACCATAGGAAGCAGCTAGAATCATCATCTCAGGCACGCCAAAAGAAGAAATACTTTGCCATAGTATAGTCTCTCATTACACATCTCATTATACACAATTTTGTGGATGCTCTCAGCAGCGTTGCAGTTTCAAGTCTTTTCGCCCAGACAAGTTTAGAAAATTCCAGTGATCACTGTGAGAAAACAGAAAAAATAAACCACAAAAAGGTTCAGACCACTAAAAACACCTGGCATAATACTTTGTGTCTGACACTGACAACTGGAGCTGGTAGACCTTTATTGCCTGCCAAACTTCATATATAACCTGCCAAATATTGCAAAATATTTGCAAATATGCAAAACATATTTATAACCTGCCAAAATTCATGTTGAACCCTCCCAGGGTGTGATCCATGAGATACTTCTTGTTTGTAGTAGACTGTAAGTAGAGCTGCAGCCTTGCTCTCCTTGGCTCTGGTTTCCCTTATTAGATGACCTAATACAAACAAAAATGTGATAGCTGAAGCATTAGCAGCATCAAGGAAGGTAGCTGTAGTGCCACCTGCCTCTGCATCCTGTCTAAAACTACCATGATACACCATGGAAGCATTAGGAAAACATGAAGAGATCTACCTCACGACTGGCGGAATCAATCAGGCAGATCTGTGTCAACTGCCACCAGCTTTCTGCACATTCTCCTCTTTGAATTACAGAGCACAGCTTCAGTATCACATATTTATGCATTACACAATACATACTTTACTGGTTTTAAATTTATCATCTGTAGAGATTGAGGGCACAATGCTATTTCAATTTACAAGATTGTAAAATCTTCCTGTATTTTCCTTTGAAAACGAAACAAATAAGAGTTATGTTCAAAAGCTGTGCTTTCTGATTGTCTGTCAGGTTGGCTGGGGATGCACTTTGGATCATTCTAAAACGCTGGCCTCAATAGCATGGTATTCTACCTTACTCCCATAATATTGTCACCTCCTCACTTGCTGTTAAATATTTGTCTTCATTAGGAAGGTTAATTCCTTTGATTAGTGTAAAAAAAAAAAATCACATTTTTTAAAGGTCACTGTTCATAGCCTGATAAGAAGTAATTAACGATCTAAACACTTCACGATAAACTGAACCCTTATGAAGTCTTATTCAAGGTATTTCTATCACATGCATTCCTAGAGCACCCAACCACTCCACAGAATATCCTAGTAAGGCAAGTCAGGCCTTCATTTCAGCAGCCACCAGAGGATTAGCTACCCCCTGCCCAAGGTGAGACTCGAGAAATAGTACCACAGGGTTGGAAAAGCCATCCAACAGCTGAGCTGAATTAAGAAACTTGGTCTCTGTAAGAAGGTTATGATGCTAAGATGCTCTGGCAATAGGAAAATAGGAGGAGGAGGAGCAACAGTGAATTTTAGGTTAAAAAAAAAAAAAAAAGACAACAAACCCTCCAGGTATGTACAGATGGGTCTTCAGCAGGAGAATCAAGGTTAGGAGAACGTATTGACATGTTTGGTACAGCCATGTGAAAGAAAGATGAAGCCCTGAGAAAAGAGTCTGGGCATGGTGCCATGCCTTCTTCAGCACAGAGGGCAGGCTGCCAGCCTATAGTTCTGAGCCTCAACAGACTTCTCCTGACAGCATCTCTGTGGAAGAGGAGTATTAATTATCTCGTTTTAAGAAGGCGCAATCTTACTTAACCTCAGGGTTAAAGGAAAGGCTGTGGAGAAGTATGATTAGGAACTTATATTTTATTCAGTTCTGATTTAAGTTTCCTATTTAAACTAAGTCTTCCAGAATGCAAGATTTGAGGGGCTTTCATGGAAGGTTTTTTATTGGAAGGAGACAGAAAATGGAGGAAGAAGAGTCTTGTGAGTTCTGCCATTCAACTTTCAGAGAAAAAGTGGCATTGCTTTAGTTTTGTTTACTTGGAGGGAAAACAACAACAATAACAACAACAACAAAAACTGTGCTATCATATCGTTTCAGCTTCACAGCTAAATTTCACACCTTTGTCTATCCTTTGATTTTTCACAATCTTTACAGTTTATGTAAAAGAAAAACTCATCACTCTAAGAAAAAGGACAAGGGAGAGTAAAAGAGCATGTATATACGAAGAATGCTTCATAGAATAGAAATGCTGTTAACTGCCAACAAAACAAAATATCTTACAAAGTAACTTTATCCCTCTTACTTCTTCAGATCGATATAAAGCACTACTGATGAACGAGCTCAATGGGTATTTGATCTCTGCACCACCCTGCTGCGGTGCTGCTGCTTCCTCAGAAAGGCATTCACACTCTGATACTCTGACCAACTCCTACACTAGGCTGCCTCCATTTCTGAGCTACTTTATGAGTGTCTTCCACAACAGTTATCAGTAGCTTCCTTCCACCATCTGTAGTTTAATTAACCATGGCCAGGGGTCAAAGAGGAAGAATACATAGGATCTGACAAAATCTGTGCAGTTTTAAAAATGACTCTTCTCTAACTATGGGCTTCAAAATCCTATTTAGGTGCAGAGAGAGTGAACCATATTGGTCCAGCTGCATCTGAAATAATTACAGTATACTTAAAAATAATTGTAATGCCCAAAGTAGCCATAGCTTTTCATCACTGCAGGCAAGCGCATATGGCAACATTTATGGACATCCAAGCTAACCTGGGGTTTAACTGCAGTACCAGACACTACAGTGAAATGGCATCAGAAGTTTACAGTACGGTTTCATCTCAGAGATTTACAGCTCACTTAAAATATGTGGACAAGACTTCATGTATAAATGGTAAGCTCAGAAATTAGACAGAAAGGAGCCAGAAGTTCCTCTGTTGGATGGAAATAATAGTAGCAGTTTTGCTCAATACCACAAATAAAATTACCTAATCCAGTTGAAAACAAATACCAATGTGCTCATTACTACATGCATATTCTGTGCAGACAGCAAGGTCTCACAATGGCCTGCAATACAAGCATCACATAGTTCCACTGAACAGAAATAATTGCAGCTGACACAGCTGCTTTAACAGCCTGTGGCGTACATATAGCCTTTGCAAATACTAAGATCTATATATTGCATCCTGATTCTCCTAGAATAAACTTTGTTTAAATATGAAAGCTTTATCTGCACAGAAGTCTTCAAGTCCTGTATGATTTTTATTAGAGAAACATTCAGCTAAGCAACTACATGGAACATGGCGGAGTTTTAAGAGCAAAGGCAATACCTCACAACACTTGAAAAATGAGAAGTCTGGCACAGTTCAGAGAAATGGTAAGGGGAAGGTATAATCAGCATGTTGAAATTCATACAGGATTAGAGTCGAGAGACTCGACAGGGCAAAAGCACACCATGCAAATCTTCTAATGCCAGTGATCCAGGTCACACCCTGCACACCACTCACCAACACAGAATCCCCTAATGTTCAGTTCAGCAAAGAGTCAGGAAGGCTGGAAAAACACAAAGATAAAAAGAGAGAGGGAAGAAAAAACAGCTCCTCCCTGGCCAATGTGATCTTTGGGACCCTTCCACCTAGATCTTGGTGCACTTTGAAGCAGGTATTGTAGCATTTCTTACCAGTGTTGAAAGAAAACTGTGGCATTCCCATAGATAACAGGCTCTAAATGGGTAAATGGAAAGTAAATGCTCAGTTGCACTGCTAACTATAGGCATTTAAGTATATACTCCCAGAAGCCGCAGAACTTGCTTTAGTGCTTTTGGTCTTTGTAAACCAAATAAGCAAGGTTATTGTAACACTAAACATAGGAACAAATTGATTCATTTTCTGTTTTATGATGCATCAGAGTACATCCCCTCATGTTAGTAATGTATGACATTCCCTGTCAGAGGAAAAAAATGTGGTGCTTTTAAAGTTAATCAGTAAATACCATAAACAGCAGTACTGAGAGGTCAAAAGATTAGCTCCATCTGGGGACTCACACACTCAAGCCATCACTAATGCAGTTCAATGCATAACTACCACTAGATGAGCTGATGGTCTTCAGGTCACCTTACAAACAATGCCAGAAAGTAAGAGCCAAAAAACCAAATGTGAGTAATCCGATCTCAGCATGAAGAAACTAGGACTGCAGGATGCAGGGTCTGTTGGGAGAACCACCAAATAGTGTCACAAGCATGATTCACTCACAAGACCAAGAGTGCTGCACTTTGATTCTCTTTAAACTGCCACAGAGAAGGCAGGCTTTGTTGCTGTATCCGTACTCTCATCTCCAACATTTATCACTTATTTCACTCTTCTGCTTTGATTCAGTTTAAAGTACTGCAATACAATACAAAAAGATAATAGTTTCTGCAAGGAACAATCAATTCACAGAAATAAGTGGCAGATTGTAGCACAAAATAATTCTGAGTAGTTATATCAATTAATTAGATCAACTGCTAGTGTGGCCCTTCAAGAAATAGACATTAATTGCAGGCAATGGAGTTTTTCTGAAAAGCTTATGAAAACACAGTATTAACCAAACAGATGCACAGAAGAATGATGGAGGAAACTAGCTGTCTCAAAGAGAAACCATAGGCAACTGTACAGGAAAGAGTGGTGGCTGGCACCAAGGGCTGCAATAAGAGATGTTGCAAATGAATAGCTACACAACCCTGAAACCTACAGAGAAGAAGCCACAGCAACTTTTATTCTCAAGGTGGAGCCAGATATCCCCAAACGCTGGAAAAAGACTCATCTACCCCAAAGAAGATATGAAGGGTGTTAGAGACTCTCCCAGGAGAGCCCCAGCTCTCAGGTATAAAAATAAACAAACATAAAAAGAGAGACAAAAGGGTGAGAACTTACTAAGAAATATCTGACCCAAAACTGAAGATTAAAAACAAAAAAAAAAGCCACATGAAGATAGTCGATGGTAACAAAAGGTAAATACAAAGTGACAGCACAATATTATAATTCTAGAAGCCAACAGGCTCAAATTAAAGGCTGAAATGGAATTCCTTCTATGAATAAATCTCATTGTCAGACTATTTTCAACCTCTCTTCTCCATGTACCAAAAAAAATAAAACCTCTGAAATCACACAGTCTGAACACATAGAAAACAACGACTTGTACTTGAGGCAAGGATTTTCAGTGAATGTGAAGTTGCTTTATGACACAATGATGTGTCATATACACAGTTATATATCCAATGCAGTTAACAATCCTCTGAAAACATATAAGTTTTGGAAGACTTACACTGAACAAGCTCCAACCCCCAATCATCATCCCTAGGCTGAGGCATGTGAGAGCAGGGTTGGTTTCTTCTCACTGATGACATGACAAGGGGAAATGGCCTCAAGTTGTGCCAGTGGAGGTTGGATATCAGGAGAAACTTCTTTACAGAAAGGGCTGTTAAGCACTGGAATTGGCTCCCCAGGGAGGTGGTGGAGTCACCATCCCTGCATGTGTTTAAAAGCTGTTTGGATGTGGTGCTCAGGGACATGATTTAGCAGAGGGTTGTTAGAGTTAGGGTAGGATGGTTAGCTTGTGGTTGGACTCCATGATCTTTAAGGTCTTTTTCAAGCAATTCTATGATTGTATGATTCTCTCCTGCAGAATCTTGCAAAGCATACCATCAAGGATCTGCTGGAACTGATTCGGAGTGCAGGAAGACAGACTGCCCAGAGAGGTGGTGGAGGCACCATACCTGGAGGTGTTCAAGGAACATTTATACATGCTACTAAGGGATAAGGTTTAGTGAGGAAATATTGGTGGTAGGTGGATGGTTGAACTGGATGGTCTTGAAGGTCATTTTCAACCTTGGTGATTCTGTGATTCTAAAAGGAGGTACAACTAGTTTAATACGCTTTTTTCCATTGATGGCTGGGGATGGAAAGCCACATTGGCTTCCCATGCAGGGCAGCTACCTTATGCCATACCATTTCATAGCAGACAAAAGGCTGAAATACAAAAGCTGAAGCAACGTGCATTGCTGAAAAAAAAAAGAAAAAGGAAAAAAAAAAAACAAAAAAAAAACCAACATTTCACTTAGGATGCAACTGTGGCTTCCAATAGAGATACCTCTTTCCTCCCTGCCCCAGAAGCAGGTTTTTCAGCCTTTTTTCACTGGGAAGTGTGGCTTTAAAAACTGCTTCTGAGTATTTTGAACAATAATTCAAAAAGTAGAGTGTAAAGCTATAAGAAGTGAGAAATGAAGGAATGTACTTCATGCATACACAATGAGCTACAAACTTGCTTCTGGCCTACTTTATCTGTTTTTGCATCTGTTTAACCTTGATTTCTGCAGGTTTGCTCAATTAAGCTGGAGATTGTGTTCACATTTAGTACAACAAAAATGAACAATCTCTTGAGATGCAGCTGCCTTCCATCACATGAACCTTACATAGAAACAGAGCTTAACATCTGCAAGGAAATGCAAGAAAAAGTGTGAAAAGATGTTACTGTGTCACACAAAAGCTTTACTCCCATCTTTAAAATTTCAGATCACTAAAAGCTCTCTGTGAGCACAGTGTGCAGCCAACACTTGCCCCGTTTTCCTTTGCCTTCTCATCACATCCCCATGTAAAAACCATCAGTTAGTAACTTCTCAGCCAATAATTTGCCAAATATTGTTCTTTAAAATTTAGGCCAAAAGGGTAAGCACAAAGAAATATTGGTTGTTTTGTAAATAAATTGAGCTATGCAGATCTGATTCGGACTAAAGAATCCACAGCAGTAGCACAGCGGCTTTTACATGACACACTGATACATTAGACAAAATACACTATATTGACTGGATTTGACAAGATCATTCTGGCATTTGGAAAAAACCTAACCATATGCTATTTAACTTAGTGTTGTTTTATACCTTTTCTTCATAAGGAAATGCAATGTAGTCTGCTTGGTCATAGTAAACACACTCACAGAGATAATAGGGGTGAAAACAGAAAAGCATGTGGAAAATGTCTGATTTATGTTAAGCTAAAATGAACAACAGTAAGTTTAGACTAAATTAATAGTTTCAGAACTACAAGCACTGAACCTAACAGAAGCGCACCTACTGCCCCAAAATAACAGAACCTAAAAAGTGCCCTAGAAATACATTTCATTACATCCTACACAAAGAAGTATCAATTCGCAACATTCATCACTCAGATGCAACAAATAAATCTTCTAGTCCTCTAGAAAAGGACCTTCCCCAAACCTAAAATCTGTATCATTTTGTCATCCTGTCCAACTACACAAAAATGAACTAGTAAAAGAGAAATCCTAACTGAAAAAATGCCTGATGCGTATTTGTATTTTTTTTTTCCTTCAGTAAGAGAAATATACTGATAATAACACACCTTATAATAATGATCCCTTTCCCAGAATGTTTTAAAACAACCGGGACAAACAAAAAACAATTTTCTAAGACATTCCAAATACTGTAGGTCACAAAATTCACAAAGCAGTGCAAAGAAGCTTGATCAATATTTGTACTATCCATCTATAAAGCACAGATAGATATCTTTTGTTACATCAATGTGTTATTCAAGACACATACTGTCTCCAGGACATTTGTTTTTATCACTGTACTTCACGTTTAGAAATACATCAGGCTTAAACTTGTCCTTTATTTGAAAACATGCTTTCAAAAACAACTTCTACAATATTAGCTTGCAGCTGATAACACAACTCATACTCGAGTTCATTTACCTTTTCTTAGGTTTATATCACTACCAACTGTTTTCATTTCTTTTTTAAAAAATGATATAGTTTATATTTAACTGTATTCATTATGCACCGATACATTTCTCAAATGCATTACATGTGTTGAAATACACACATAGCATCACGTGAAGAATACATAAGACTTTGTAGTGAAGAAAATACCTATAAGATCTCATTTAAAAAAAAAAAAAAAAAAAAAAAAAAAAGTCACTCTAATAATATATTAAAAACATGCAAAGAAAAGGATTTTCCTACCACAGTTTCTATCTTGACCAATTTGGCTCCCACATATTCCTGTGTTCAACTGAATCAATTTCACACTTACTCACCTCCCTGTCTCTCTGATGTGGTTTATTCATTGGTTTGATATTGCCATAGCAACTCTGCAACATGGTAACATGCTATTCAAGCAATGCTGCTCACCTCCCAGCATATGGTGAGCAGCTATAGTTGCCTGATACACAAGGCTTTATATTATAATGTACATTGATTTCTGATTGCTGCTATTAGCAAACTGTTTTACGGTTACCATTTCTAACTCTCTATCTAGCAACCATTCATCCTGACCTTCACAGTAGTTAATCTGTAGTGGCTTTAGCTTCACTATACGAATCAGCTCCCATCTCAGATTTAAATCCAGGATATATTTTGACTCTAAATTCCAAAATTTTTAAACAACTGAAAAGAACCTCTCACCCCAAGAACTCAAGGATTCTCCAGCATTTTTTACATTTTCCTTCCATGCAAACAAACACGCAGATCAAAGTTCAGTTTTAAAAAGCTTTCCTTCTGAGAAGGAGGGCTGGAGGGCCTGGAAACCCATCCTACCAAAGTGTCTCCAGAACTGCAAACAATCCAGCTGCTGCAGGATGCATAGCACTTTGTCCCCAGACAGACATGGGGACAGCCAGGCCTGTCACAGGAGGCAGTGCCTGAACTGGTTCTGCTCCCAAAGCCTCCCCACCCACAGCAGGCCTTTGCAGTGCCTCCCCCACTTGTATAAAAAACCAGAAGTGAAGAGGAATATCAGTTGCAGCAAGCAAGAGGCTTTTAAGCTACAAAGTCGACCGTATCAATGCTATGCAAATCAGGGCATCCCCAAGCACAGATTTGGATCACAGGAAGGAAACTAGGCAAACATCCAGGGCAATAGTACGAGTGGGAGTTGAGACTGTCTCATTCACTGAGCCTTTATCTTCACAAGTTGGCAAGCGTTTCACAACCACGCTTACTCACAGTGGAAACATCCTTATGTTTGAACAGGGTTGTACCACAGCTTGACCTAACTGGCCTTCATAAAAGCAGCTTACTTGCCCTCAGACACTGGTGGACGAGTCCCATACAACACAGAGGCCATGCCCACACGTGACACAGAGAAGCAGAAATGAGAACATCAATACCACAGGACTGAACTCATCTCTGATTGTAGTAACATACCAGGACACCTCATCCTGCATAGGAGCAGCCACACCACAACTGTTTCAGACTACATTGTGCTTAAGCTCAAAGGCTAAATGCTATTGTTTGCCTTAAGCTAAAACACATCTGTGACACAGTACAAGTCTCATAGCAGAAATTCAAGTTGTTGCCAGGTTGCTGCAACACACTAAGGTTTGTGATGTGAGATGTACCACAAAAATGTCTCTGTATGGCCTGGTAACTAAGAGCTCTGATTACTTCCCCAGCAGAGCTGAAACCAGCATTTTGGTCTGGAATTTCTTTGGACAATATCAAGGAAAAGACATAGAGGAGAAGAAGGATGGAAAGATTGAATATTAATCCCTCCCACTAAATATATTTGGTCTTTTTGACAAATGAGGAGCTCTGAAAAAAGAGTTAAAAGAAAATTACATTCTGTCTAATCTGAGAGCCTGTTTCATCTGAGTATGCACTCAATTCATACAGACTTTGCTGGAACTCTTACAGTAAGCACAATGCAAAGGAACCAGAGCAGTATTAAACATTGCCAACTGGTTTTGCTGTTTGCTACGCCCTTCAACATCTCAGCAAAAATGTGATTCTTCACGCCCCCCAACACAGTCATCTGCTTTCACATAACAGACCTCAAGTTAGCCCCCATCTGGCCCCATCTGTGAGGCCACACAGCCAAGAACGCTGTATGTGTACGTATATTAAGATACTCAGCATCGTTCCCACAGACAGTAACGTACACACTTCTGAAAACAAGTACAGAAGTCAGTTTCCGCATGAACGCTTCATCTTTAAATAATTCCAAAACTATGAATCTGCAACCAAAGCAAAACTCATCTCAACAATAACTAAATGTAGACTTCACTAGCAGCCCAGCTTAGATGCACATCGTCACAGAGACAACACTGAAAAACCAACCTTGCTTCCCTTTTGCTCCCCAGATCTCAACAACTGTGCAAATAGACTAGCTGAGCAAAGTAAATGTCAGAATTACTTTGCTATTAATAATAATTATTCCTTAATAAATATTATTATGAAAGTTAAAGAAGAAAAAATGCAACTGAATATGATATAGTAACTTCCTTGTACTTCTGAAATAGTCCTTCATTTCAGCAATATGGAAACACAGGCAAAAATTTCTGAGAAGTATCACAGTTGGAGTCCTATGAAATAAGGCGTGATGTCAGCCTTTATACACCGCAGTAGCTCTGGATGCTTCTCTAGTTTCCTCATCCTTAGGATCTGCAGCCTCTGTATCATCTTTTGCAAAGAGTTACTCCTCATTCCTTCTCCACTCCCACCTCGATTTCTTAAACCCACCACTATAAGATTGCTAGAACAAAAGCCACTCATTTCAGCTATGCAGCCAATGCACACAGTCAGTCAGTTGTATGAGGACAGCCTTGCTCTTGCAAGGCACATCACCTCTGGGAACCATCATGAGCCATGCACTAAACTTGGCATTTTGCAGGGCCAGAAATCCACCCAGGTGCAGTGGGTGCTTCACAGACCTTACTACTAAGGCCTGCATAGTTACATGAGGATGGTTTAACAGTTCTGGTCTTTGTGCAGTGCACAAACCATTTTTCTTTACCTCCACCCTCCAAGCAAGGCCGTAACTCACAAACTCTTTTATATCCAGTCACAACATGGGCTGCCAATCAAACTGTTCTGAATTAAAACAAAAGGTCATACGACATGATTTGGACTTTAATTGCACTTAGCTATTTAGACCAAATGAGAGGAATGATAATTCTAATTTTACATTGTTTCCAAACTCAATACATAACTTCTTTAAAAACGCAACCATTGCTGCCTTTATACTCTCCCAGTAGAGGTGCTTACAAATGTGATTTTGACTTGCTGACACTCTCAGGAGTTTAATCTGCAAATATACCTTGAAACTTATAAAACATACAGGAAGAAAAGCCCTCGCTTCTCGAGCATTCCTCTCACCTTTTTATCCCCTTCAAATCAGATGACATCATTGCAACAACAGAAAATTATCTTGATAAGATGGGTGATTCAAACAGACAAAATGGGTTGCCAGCAAATAAATTGATGTCAATATAAGCAATCATCAGGTCACATCAGGAAAGCTGCACAAATGGAAAATGAAGGGCCTGCAAGTCAGGTCCTACCTAGCAAAACAATTGGTGATATTTTCATTTGTACTTAGAGATCTCTACTAAACTCGCTATTTTAAGCTTGAAATTTATAGCTATGATATGGTGTTATTTTGACTGATTGCGCCTTTCTCTCTCCTTCCAGATAATCCAGTACAGACATAGAATCATCTCCAATGGCTAACAAGTACTTAAGATGTCATCAGAAATTCTGAATACTGCATAAAGTGATCTTATTAATACCTAATAACTCTGTGGTGTTGTTGATGTTGGTTTTAAGTGCAGTCTGCTATGGCAAACCTAAATGAGAGGGGGAAAATAGATTTCTTTACAGATGCTGCATTCTGATTGCCATCACAAGCATTAGGTAGAAGCTTAACAGAAGCTTAATTTAGCAAAATGCTAACAACTTCTGCAAGGCATTTAGAACCCTTAGCTCATAAGATTAGGGAAGTCCACATTCTTAGTTTTAATGCTTCATTACACAGATGTGGTCTACAAACACTTAGCCAGTTAAATGATATTAAAGAACAGCTTGTGTGAGACAGTCAAAATAGTGAAGTATTTATGTAGCTTTACTCATATAGATAGCCTTTCTTTCCAGCTCAAGCCCTTCAAAAATTTGCTTCTCCTTACCTGTGTAAGCTGAAGATTAGTTGCAGAAGAAAAGAGAATGCTGTATGGTTTTGCTGCAGGACATTTCTGGAGGAAATGTTCATGTTTGGCAACTTTCAGTGTTAATTAGGTTAATGGAAGAAAAGAATACTTTATCCTCAGATAAATTAACGCTGTAAAATTTATTTATAAACCAAATAATTTGAGTGTGAGAAAATACACCTCTTCACTTATTTGAATATCAGATAAGAACATTTGGTATCTAGTGCTTACTAAACACAAAATTATCGGTTCCTGTTACAATTACAAAGTCATTAACGAAAATCGAGAGTTGTCACGATGACGTACGTCATGGAAGTAGCTGTAACAGCACTGAAAACAGATAATCTTTGCTGCTATTTTAGGGAGATGGGCAACTTATTGCATGTATTTGCTAACCCATTTGCTTAGCCTTTGTAGCAACAGTTTAAAAAGGAAGCGGCCAAAGCCCCACACCATCTTTGATTTTGGGCACCTCAGTACAGAAAGGACATTGAGGTGTTGTAGCAGGTCTGAAGAAGGGCAACAAGGCTGGTGAAGGACTTGGAGAATACGGCCTATGAGGAAAGACTGAAGGAACTGGGGCTGTTCAGTCTGGAGAAAAGGAGGCTGAGGGGAGACATTATTGCTCTCTTCCAATATCTGAAAGGTGCTTACAAGAGAGAGCGGGGCTGGTCTCTTTGCACAGATGACAGGACAAGGGGAAATGGCCTCAAGTTGCACTGGGGGGTGTTCGGGTTGGATATCAAGAAAAACCTCTTTACAGAAAGGGCTGTTAAGCACTGGAATTGGCTCCCCAGGGAGGTGGTGGAGTCACCATCCCTGCATGTGTTTAAAAACCGTTTGGATGTGGTGCTCAGGGACATGATTTAGCGGAGGGTTGTTAGAGTCAGGGTAGGATGGTTAGGTTGTGGTTGGACTCGATGATCTTTAAGGTCTTTTCCAACCTGAGCAATTCTATGATTATACGATTCTAAGAAAAGCCACATGGCCTCAGAAGCAACTGATAAATGCGCAAGAGTAGCTTAGGGATTGAAGGGACTGACAGGAGTCTGGAGCAAATTATATCAGCTTAATTCTCAACACAGAAGTTATTATCCTCTCTGCAGAAGAAATGCTACAGGCCTATTAATGAAAAGAGAGGCACTCAGCAGTCATAGTAACTGCTCTGCACACTGCTTGAGCAAGATGTCAATAAAGATCTTAATGACTGGCTCCTACTATTGTATGATATGAATTCTATTCTAACGGAGAAAAGAGTACATAAGCAATAGGACACTCATGGATGCACTGGTTTTATTACGAGAAACACCTCTGGTTTTGATAGAGGATTTATTTATTTATTTAACACCAATGTCTTGTGAGTGCATTGTATCACACGAGCACTTGACTTGCATCCTACATCGTTCATTAATTTAAATATACAGCATTCTGGTTTCTGTACAGCGCGGAGATCCTAAACTTAAGTCTGAAAGAGTTACTGGGTCTGACCTTTTGCACTTAACACAGCTTTTAGTATCTCACTGCAGTGTGGTTTAACCCAGCAGCAACTCAGTATGAAGCAGCCACACACTCACTGCCCTCAAAGCCAGCAGAATGAGCAGAAAGCCCAGCCCCAGCTGCCTCACCATAACGGTGCTGTCTTTCTAAGGACTCATCGCCAACAGAAAAAAACTTTTTGGGAACCATGCACACAAGCTCTTCTACAGAAGTGCCCTTGAAATGCTAAACCTGAAGACAGGGTCATCAGAATGCAACTGACACAGTGGAAGGAAGGGATACCATTCAGAGGGACTTCAACAGACTAGAAAGGTGGGCCTGGGAGAATCTGATGAGGTTCAACACAGTGAAGTGCAAGGTTTTGCATTTGGGCCAGAGAAATCCCGGGCATCTATACAGACTGAGAAGAGCAGTTCTTGAGAACAGCCCTGCAGAGAAGGATCTTTGGGTCCTGGTGGATGAAAAATTTAGCATGAGCCAGCAGTGTGCACTTGAAGCTTGGAAAGCAAATGGTATCCTGGGCTCCATCAGAAGAGGGGTGACCAGCAGGAACAGGGAAGTGATTGTCCCTCTCTACTCTGCTCTTGTGAGGCCCCATCTGGAGTACTGCATTCAGTCTGGGGCCCCCCGTACAGGAAGGACAAGGAGCTGTTGGAGAGGGTCCAGAGGAGAGCCACAAAGATGATCAGGAGGCTGGAGCACCTCGCCTACAAAGACAGGCTGAAGGAACTGGGCTTGTTCAGCCTGGAGAAAAAGAAGGCTGCGGGATGACCTCATTGCAGCCTTTCAATACCTAAAGGGAGCCTACAAACAGGAGGGGAGTCAATTCTTCAAAGGGATAGATAACAGCAGGATGAGGGGAAATGGTTTTAAGTTGAGGGAGGGAAGATTTAGGTTGGATGTCAGGGGGAAGTTCTTTACAGAAGAGTGGTGAGGTGCTGGAACAGGCTGCCCACAGAGGTTGTGGATGCCCCATCCCTGAAGGTGTTCAAGGCCAGGTTGGATGGGACCCTGGACAACCTGGTCTATGTGGAGGTTGGTGGCCATACCTGTGGTGGGGAGGGTTGGAGCTTGATGATCCTTGAGGTCCCTTCTAACCCAAGCCATTCTATGATTCTGTGATACAAGATCTAGTGTTCTACCAAAAAAGGCAACTTTTGCCACTGATAAAACACCAGGTCTTATGGTATAAACATGCGCTGCTCCTTGTAAGAGAACAGATCTGCAGTAGAGCTAGTAATACTCCCTTCTTCACCTCACCTACAGAAAAAAATACTTTGTTTTCTGATGTGGCCACTATATGGTAACCAACAGACATCACAATTTTGCTATACTGTTTGCTTAATTTCATTTTTCTGAAAGAAAAGAACTAGTCTCACATGAGCTGGATGCAGTTCCACCATCATCCACTTCAACGAAAATAATTTCTGCTCAAATTTGATGTAAGAAAAAATAAAATGTAAGAAAAAAAAGTTCTGTCCATTCTTACTGTCAGGTATTTCTTTTCATAATGATTATTTATCCATTTCTGTGAGTTGGGAGGTTCTGTGGGTTGTTTTGCTTTTCCCCTCAAGTTTTCAAGCTCTACATAAAATTTTGTACCAGTAGGTTACCAAGGCAACTCATGCAGAACATAGTTATCCAGATCTCATCACTAAAAAATGTAATTCTGGGTGAATAAATTACCTTGATCTTTCAAGAAATCTTGTAAAAGTGATGTTGTAAATCACTTTCTTTTAAGTTTTTAAAGATCAGGGTAATCCAAGCATACAGTTCTACTGTGGGTGGAGGAATTCAAAGAAACAGTTCTATCAATGTCTTTCTGATTTCCCTCATTTTACCTGCATGTAAGTGTCTGTTTTCAGATCTGCCTTCCTCACTACAAGAAAGGGAAAAATCAGGAGCTTACAGACAATGTCAGCAGACACCCAGGCATATAGCCAAAGTTGAACTTAGATTTCAGAATACAGTGGAAAAGCAACCCCTATTTTTACAGTTCAAACACTGGATCAACAGCACAATGACCACATTGAAACAAATCCTGACAGATCATATTTGGTCCGGTTACACAGCCAAGTTCATGCAAACTCAGGATAGACCTGTCCACATTAGACTCTTACTAAGCACCCCAGTGTTGGCATTTCCAAGTTTCCCAGTCAGGTCCTTCTTACTTTGTGACCACTGCTCCTCCTCTGTGGGCTGGTCCTGCTCCATGTTTGTCATCAACTTACCTGGAGATAAGGCTTTAAGCCCAGTGCTCACACCTTCTCTTTAAGCACTGCACAGCTGGACATCTATCTTGTCAAAGCATCCAATATGTGGAAAGACAGTCTGGCCTGGCCAGAGAGAGGAAATTTACAGGCCACCTAAAATCTTCTGAAGTTTGCTTAGTCTGGTCGCATATATTATAAACTCAAGATTCAGGAAGGGATTCTGCAGGCAAGCACTATGTCCTGTTTGCAATGCGTACCATACTGTAGTGCGGTACGTAATGATTCTTCATACCAAAAGGCCTGAAACACCAGTTTAAGATTTCTAAAAGGGCTCAACAGAAGGAACTAGCTAGGACCAGGCTACTAGAAGTAAGATGAGCAAAATGTTCTGCTAGGTGTTTTGCTTTATGGTAGAACTGGTGGAAGAGCTATATGCACACACTACAATAGCAGGGATTGCTTCCTTTGAAGAAGAAAGAAAGCGTGCAGAAAACAGACTATCAAAGGAAACGGTGTCTTCAAGAGGGGAATAATTGTGAAGCTTGTAGACCCTTTCTACTTCCTAGGCGCCAGCTGAAAGGCTCCAGAAGCAAAGTAGGAAGCATGCCAGTATGAGCAGAGTTATCACTCCAAAATAACAGAGTAAAATCAGATCAAGATTCTGCCAAGTTCAAAAGCAGAAATCAAGTGCAGACCTAGAGCAGGAATGCAGTAATGAAAAATGGAGATGCTGGTTATTTTCAAGGGTAGAGGGGGAAATGGGAAGGGAGAAAGGGTTTTTCATGTGTTAAACATGGCAGGAGGCAGGTTATAGGTGGATTATGTCAGGAAATAGAGCTGCCTCACCTTGTTACCTCCCCACTTTCTAATATGCATTGCGAGGAACAATGCTAAACATCATCATCATGTCCTAGAAGGCTACCTAACACTGAGGGCAGTTCTTCACCCTTTCAGAACCCACACACTGTAATTAAAAAATAATTGCATTAATGAGGGAAAGCTTTATAAAACATGCACCACTGTTTAATGAACCAGGAATGGTTTAATGAACCATATTACATCTCTTGTGAGGGTCTGCATCTATCTACTATCTAGTAGATACTCCTATCTACTCCTTTTGCCAGTTGACTTTGTTCACCTTTATGCACTGCTGGAGTGAATAAGAATATGAATTCTTCTCACCTTTCTGATTTTCAAATTTTCTTTATGGAAAACCTGCTTGAAACTTATTTTCCCACTCCTCCTCTTCACCTTAAAATTTAGAAGGAAGAGCAGAACACTAAAAGTCCAGGAAACTAAAAACAGGCATCTTGGAGTGGAAAAAAATGCAGACATAACCATAGGCATTAAATGAATTCAAAAAAAAAAAAAGTGAATTTAAAAAAAAAAATAAAAAAAAATGGCATGCTGCTGCCGTAACTCTTCAATCTGAACATATAGAGACGCTTAATTAAGCAAATAAGAGTCTCCCCTCAGTAACTGCTCCTACCAAGCTGATGTGTTGATCTTAGGGTGGCTTGCCAAACTTACAGGTTCGGATTTTCTACGTTTATTCCATTCAGTGCCCCTGAGTACCCATACGAATGCATATTTCTGGCCCTGCAAATCCTGTGGGAGGGTTTTCGATAGGGGTGGAAACAGTCAGAAACGCACATGTAGTCTGACACAGAGCTGATGGCAACTGCTCCTGATACTAACTCTGGCACATTGCTGGTGACACCTAAACAACCTGACACAGAGCCTCCTTTACACAGATGCTAACTTTGAGGCAGCACAAGTTTGAAAACTAATCCACAGCATAATATCTCATATTTTTGCATTATCCCCCATGCTGTCCTTGCATCTTTCTTGCTGCTGTTCAGTTAGCAAGCATTAACAAGAATTTAACAGCTTCAGACTTAAGTCCTTTGTAGCCTTTTCCCACCAGCTTGTTGACACTGTTACCCAGCAGGACAACTGAGTAAGTACACTGTGGTTTGGGGTTTTCTTCATTAAACTACAATTGAAAATGTTCAGGTTAGCTGTCAGAAGATCACGAATATGAGTAGGTGAAGCTTTCATCATAGGAAGACTTTAAAATCACATTAACGTCTAGTTAAATCTTCACCCAGCAGAAATCTATTCAGCTGGATCTGCATCTCAGGTAGTCCCCAATCTGCAGTGACAAGGAGCAATGCAAGGATCTAAATTCAGGTCCCAGCTTATCTTGGGGATCTCTTAGTAGATACACTGGTTTTCCTTGGTCCATTTTTCCAGAGCAGCACATGCAGTCACTTCTAACCATATTTGGAGTTTGCTTCACTGAGCAAACTTGGTCTTGGATTTGGGCATTTGAAGTTCACAGCCTCCATAGCATTACATAAATACTGTCTGAAATAGGAAGAAATACAAAGAGCTGACTTTTTCCTTGAAGCAGGGAGATAAACTGTAGAAGATCTTCATGCCTTCCAGCCCTATTTCTATATTGTTCTATATTTGATTGACTAGGAAAGGAAAGCTAGAACTGTTTTCTCACATTTCTCCTCAGTAATCCATCCTGGAAAAAAGTAAGCATTCAGCCAATAAAACACTGTTTTTCACAGCACACATCCTTACCAGTAGGTATGCCAAATCATGAGCTTGTGTTCTCCCTCCTGAAACCACAAGCACACAACCACATGCAAGCAGAGCCTGACAGCAGCCTTTCCATACCTATAGGAGAGCTACAGGAAAGAAAGGGGCAGACTCTGGGTCTGTGGGCAGGGTCTGTGGTGGTAGTATAAGGGAAAATGGTTTCAAACTAAATAGGGTAACATGTAGGTTAGATATAAGGAAAAAATCTTTGATGGTGAGGTAGTTGAACAGGTTGCCCAGAGATGTGGTAGGTGCCCCATCCCTGAAGTCTTTCAAGGCCAGGCTGGATCACATCCCGGGCCTTCTAGCTGTGTGTCCCTGCTCATTGCAGGGGAGCTGGACTAGATGGCCTTTGAAGGTCCCTTCCAACTCTAAGGACTATGGTTCTATGATTCTAATGACCACTAATATTGCCTTACTGCATGTGGCACTTTGTTCTGGGACAGACTTTTTTTTTTATATATATTTTAATATTTTATAGAGTCTGCATCAGAACACACCACATTTTCATAAGAGAACGCATTGCTGTAGCTTCACCCATTGCTGTTTGCCTGTCAGTCAGGCAGGAGGCACACACAAGGCAGCACACTGTGCTTTAAAGAGTTCTTACCCCTTACCAGGCTAGGCACCATAAAATATTTATAGACTGTTTTGGGTGGCATTTCACTGCAAATACCATATGGTTAGTGAACTATTCAATGCTCAGAATGACAATAAAGAGATTACATTTGAACGCACTGTGTAGTAAATAGCCCATAATCTCCAAAAATAAGCACAGCCTGCTTGTTCCTTCAGCCTGGTTCTGCAGCACTAAGCCCCTCTACATAATGTGGAAATGCAGGTGGGTCAAACACCTACTCCCTGGTATTCCATTACCATTCACAGTATTTGTGCACATACTTTCCTCCACACCAAGAGGAGAACAAAGCCTGAAGGCTATGAGTTCTTTAATACAGTGTTAAAGAGTGAATACATATTGAAAGAGTGAAGGAAGCAAGCCAGCAACAGATCCCCTACCCAGGCATTGTACACATCTTAGCTATAGGCATAACCATATGATGATGTAGCACTTAAAAACAAAAAATTCCTAAGTAGTATACGAAGAAACTAAATAAGAAGAGCATCTGACCTCCAGAGAAAGATGTACAGTTTCAGGTCATGCTGTAACTCATCTCTGCTGCACCATCATACATTCCTTCTTGCCTACGTGGTCCAGCGAAGCAGGACAGCCACGTTGTATGAGATTAGCTTTGCAGGGAAAGACAGACAGTGCAGACAGACACAGGAGGATAGAAGAAAGTGCCAGCTAGCTGAACAGACTTAACGTCTTCTACCTTTCTTGCAGAAGAAATAGCCCACCATATTGAGCTCCTACTATGGGTTTCCAATCCAGAGAAAAGGATGATCTTTTAGGAGCTACTAAAATATTTAGGACCCTAAAGCAGCTCACTGGATCAGCTATGCAGAGGTAAACCAGTTAGGATAATCCCAGCTATATCCAACAATGAACTGTGGCCAAATAAGAGGGTTAAAAGTTTACTTTGACAAAAGCTGGCCAGGCACCAACTTCAAGCTACAGCTCCAGCACAAGGAGGACAAGCAGTCCTCCAGACCATTCTGTATTTTCTTTGTGTCACTTGACTAGAAATTCTGTAACCTAATCAGATTTTAAGGTTGTTCTATTTGATTGCTTGTTTTATCTACACTTTATTAAACCTATCTTGAGTTCTTTGTTAAATCTCTTCACGCATCCATTTTTTGTCCACTGCACTCAAAGCTGTAAATTTAAAGAGGTTTACTTTACGTACAAAAGATCTGTATATTTTTCTTGTTTCCCTTCATGCTTTCTGCTTGTTTGGAGCTTAATGACAGCACCTTTTGCATTAAATCATGACCAGCCCAATAACATTAGGAAACCATCCCCATTAAAGCAGCAACATATTGTTATGCAAACGCTCCACTCCCAGAAGCTTTTTTCCAACACTTCATTATCATTTTTCACTGCTGAACCATTATATCCTCCCAAAGCAGGTTTTTATTATTCAGTTTCCTCACTCTACCATTACTGACACAACAAAAGGAGGGGCAATTGCAGATAAATCAACCAAACTTCTCATTGGGCTCCCTTCTGCACCCTTGCCATCTGTGCCCGCCACCACAAGTGCTGCACCACAATAAGGCACAGGTTGCTCACGATAGCTTTGTGGCTGTCCCAGCCCAGTACCTCCACTGCCTGCCTTCAGATGCACATACGCAAGGGAGAGATTTCTTCCAAATAAGCCAAAGGTGCACAGCTGATGCCCTTCTCTTCGCTGCTCATCACCTGGTCTTTACAGAGCGATTTACAAACTACACATTTCAAGACCTGAGAGGCAGCTTGTCGTGTTTTCAGCAGTCAGCTTACTCCCAAAAATATTCGCCTGACATAAAATAATCAGATCAAACCATCTCTTTGGCAAAGAATTATATTTCCAAAGAAATAAATAAGCAGGAAGCTTAAACCACAAACAAGGTTAGGAATACGTGATCGTTTCCTCTCTCTAAATTAACACTGCTAAAGGACAGAATGAAATATTGATCTATGTTTCTGAATTAGCTGTCTGAGCTTTGCAATCACCTTTTCATATCTGTGAACACAGCGTAGCAAAAAACAAAAAAACAAAACAAAAAAACCTGATCATCAGTCATTTCACAAGCTGAGCCACATGATCATTAATGGCTGAGTTGTTAATTAAAAACGGTAGCAGAATCCCAGATTAGTCCCATCTTTATAAGAACACCATTAATAAACCTGTTTTTCAATTTAGGAAACATCATCTCTGCGTACAGTAGGCATTGTAGTATTCCTACAGTACTTCATTCATTACCTTGACAGGTTGCATCACTCAGGCCATCCACAGGAACATTTCAGCAGCTTACAAACGTTATCTGTGATTCCATACAGAAACCTCACATGCACAGTGCCTGCTTTAAATATTACAACATCGTTTTTGTAAACCGGGGGCACAACAACAAGCCCATAAAAGCACACTCACAAGAGGTTTTCTGATTTCTTATTTGTTGCCGAACAAAATGATTGTTTGGCTAAAGAATTCTCATTGCACTATTTTCCTTCTTTTTTTTTCTCCCAGTCAGATTATGGTGCATACAAAGTGAAAAAAAAACAACACTCTTCCACAAATATTCAACCAGAAAACAAATCAGGGTCCAGTGCAGTTGTGTCCTCAAGCTTCCTACATTTGGAATTATGATATGAACATAACCATGTACAACAGTGCAATAGCTGGTGTACCATCTGATTTGCAATGCATCAGTAACATTGACTGATCTAGCCCTTGCTTCTCTCAAGTATGGTATCCAAAGCAAACACTTTTTCTTTCAAAACACGGAGAGCAACTGCCACTGGGAAAAACAGTCTCCTCAGAGAAGCCCCAGAAAACTGATAGCCAAGAGGGGGATTCCTTTTGAAAGTTTCTGTATCTAGCAATCAATTTGACCAGCATTCATATACTACATACATATGTACACATACGTATGCGTGCACACAAATATACACACACCATCCTTCAAAATTAAAATATATTAACTCAGGGACAGAAGCCACAAACATATGATGAATGAACGAGCAGTGCACCAAAATGCTGAGGTAGCAATACTGTTAAAACATGAGGGCTGCTCCAAAAGTAATGCCTCCTATTTTATTACATTAGCCCACGATGTCAGAGGCAGTTGATGGTGGTGCAGTAGAAGCTGAACTTCCATGCCAATACCCCATTACAGATGGTAGCAGAGGGACAGTCTGACACAGTGGCACCTGATAACAGAAGCGCAGATGAAACAGAGGTGTGTCACTGAATTCCTTCATGCAGAAAAAAATGGCACCCACTGACATTCATTGACACATGCTGAATGTTTATGAAGACCTAACAGTGGATGTGGGCAAAGTGAGGCAGTAGGTGGTGCACTTCAGCAGTGGTAACAGCAGGGTCGCCTCCCCTGGTGGAGTCTTCCACAAGCACAACTCTTGCTCATTGTTAGTGAAAACACATAGCTAATGGTGGTGACTATATTGAAAAATAGAGCAAATTCTCAGCTACAAAATACTATCAAATAATGTTGTTATGCTCTCTAAGTGTGTTGTTATTTTCATGAAAATAAATTGGAGGCATTACTTTCAGAGCAAACTGCGTATAGACTGAGATTCAATCCCTCACTAGACAGAGTCAGCAGTGGAAGTGTAAATATTAGCCAAAAAGACTACTGTAATCAGCCTCCAACTATGAATTGCCAAGAATTGTGAATAGTAAATGAATTCCAAGACTGGAGTATAAAAACTATACAAACATATTGAAGACTGATTGATGGTTGCTAAAAGGCCTGTTTATTTCCTGTCTCTGAAATATTTTTTTAATCCACTATTGCAAATCCTTAAAGAAAACTTCACTATTTCCTATTTTAAGTATACAGAAAAGGAAGATTAAGGAAATAGTGACTTAGTGAGGAGAATCAACTGAAGAATAGACAAGATTTTTCTTTCCTACACCCCGTTTTTAAGGAGATGCAACTGATCTCCTTCCAGTGGAGTTTGTTGGATGTGTTCTCCACACAAACAAGTGAATACTTTTACAGAAAGCCCTTGCTATTTTAAAATCTTTGCCTCCATTTCTGGGAACTTCTCATTTCCCAAAAACATACGACCAAAGTCCGATCTTTCAGAACTTCTGTCTTTACGCTACATGCATACAGTGCAGCTCTTTCTGACAGTAAAACAATCTTTATTGAATCCACTTTTAAACTAAACATAAGCTTTGGAAGTCTACAGACAAGAAAATACACAAATTTAGTGTACTTTCACAGAGCTTCCAATTATACGTATTTGAGAAAAAAATGAAAGTCTACCAGAAACATACTGCAGTAAACAGACTTTTGAGATCAGGCCTTTGCTTCCAGAAACTGGTACAACATCATTTACACTGGAGCTAAATCAAATTACAGCAGGAATAGTGTACTTCACTGTAATTTTGTTGACACTAATAGTATTTATCTTGCATTCAACGTGAGAATGAATGGCTTAATCCCACCATGAAGGGAATCCTGTCCAGTGTTAAGCACTGGCCAGAAAGCCTGGAAGAAACAGAGAGAGCCGTCACTAGGAGCCAAAGCCAAATAGATTCGAAAGAGAGTTGTATCTGTTCTGTTTGTAATTGCACACATGAATTTTGTCAGTTCTTCTAGCTTCAGCAGCACAAGGTCTCAGTAGAGCAGTAGTCTGAATAGAGATAAGAGATAGTGCAGGGTGAGTTTTGTACACATTATTGGAGAAATATTAGACCAGGGAGAGATTTGGCTATTAGGACATTAATGTCTGCATTCTGGAATACTAATACCTGCTTGAAAAGGAATAAGCTTTACCTCAGTTGCAAAAGTATTGCTACAGAATTTAATTCTGCAGTTCATTCTATTTTTAATGGATTTTGCTTGCTATTTTCTATCACATAGTAGGTTATAAAACAGTTCACATGGTTGTTCTGCAAAACATTAACAGCAATTACTATGTTTCAGTGCTAGCAATTAAACAGGGAATATTTCCACACCACTACAGTATATGCTATTAAATGATATGCTAAAGTCTTCTTTGTGCTGGGAGAGGAGAATAACAAGGATACTGAAGACTCCTTATCTAACAAGGGAAAGTAAGTCTTTGCTTCTTTTGAATTACTTTAAATATACAATTTTCTTTGTTAAGCAGATTCTGAATAAATTATACCAGTTAATGTGTTTTTTAAAAGGATTCAATATTAGATATTCACAGACAATGTAACAGAGTAAATCAAGATCAACACAACGTTCCTCAAAGGATTAATAATTAAGTCTTAGCTGCAATATGCACAAAAATAGCAGATTGCAGAAAAAATTCTGACTGCATAGCTGCGGTTCCCATTTGCTTTCAAACCATTAAAGAAAATGCCTCAAAAGGCAGACCGCAGTCTAGAAGCTGTTGGAGAGGGTCCAGAGGAGAGCCACAAAGATGATCAGGGGGCTGGAGCACCTCCCCTACAAAGACAGGCTGAGGGAGCTGGGCTTGTTCAGCCTGGAGAAAAGAAGGCTGTGGGGTGACTTCATTGCAGCCTTTCAGTACCTAAAGGGAGCCTACAAACAGGAGGGGAATCAACTCTTTGAAAGGGAAGATAACTGCAGGACAAGGGGAAATGGTTTTAAGTTGAGGGAGGGAAGATTTAGGTTGGATGTCAGGGGGAAGTTCTTTACAGAGAGAGTGGTGAGGTGCTGGAACAGGCTGCCCAGGGAGGCTGTGGATGCCCCGTCCCTGGAGGTGTTCAAGGCCAGGTTGGATGGGGCTCTGGGCAGCCTGGTCTAGTGTTAAATGGGGAGGGAGGTTGGTGACCCTGCTTGTGGCAGGGGGGTTGGAGATTCACGATCCTTGAGGTCCCTTCCAACCCAAGCTATTCTATGACTTTATGACTGCATCAACAAAAATGCGTCTTGTTTTCTGAAATGTTTTAATGCTGCACAACAATGTCACACAAAATTGATACATACGTAATACATCAAAAGGATAAAGGTGCATTAAACATACATCTGTGGAGATACTAGAGTACTGCAGTTTGACTAGCTGTGATGCCACAGAAGACAGATGCTAATTCACCTATATAGGGTGCAATTGGGAAGGAAGATTCAGGATCTCCATTGCAACTCATGTTGCCAATCAAAGTATTTTTCTCCTCAATAAATAATATTTTTATCACAAAATTATATTTTTAAATGTATTTAGTCTTTCTGTTCTCCAAGTACTTAAAATAATTTTATTCCTTTTTGAACTAAGCATGATCACAAAATGGTAGAATTAGTACTTTAAGAATGAAAGTCCAAGAGTTTAATGATTGCATATTAGCATGGGCTCAGTGCTTCTAATACTGTTTCAAAAAGAGTAAAAGGAAAAATCCATACTCATTTCAGTTCACTATTTTCTTAAATACTATAGACTGTGAACCTGAACATGTAATAGACATTCTTAATCTGAAAGTTCATTTGTAGACTGGAATTTTATATTTATGTCTTGGTAGTCCATATGTTATCATGTAGATTATAGTGGCAGGTTGACTTTGCGTAGCTGGCAGATGCCCACCCAGTTGCTCCATCACTCCCACTCAACAGAGCAGTGAGGGACAATAAGGTAGAAAAAGTCACGAGCCCAGATACAAACGATATTTGTTACCATCACTGTCAAAACAGACTTGACTTAGGGACATGTAATTTAATTCATGGCCTATTTAGATAGAGTAGAATAGTGAGAAACAAAGACAAATCCAAAACACCTTTCTCTCAGCTTTCCATTCTCCCTAGACCCAGCATCACACTCCTTCCATCACACCCTTTCTACTTCCTCTGCTGCCCTCCAAGCAGAGCAGGAGGGTGGGAACTAACTTAACAGCTCCCCTCTGCTGCTCCTTCCTGCTCACACCATGTCCTGCACTGGGGCTACCAAAGATGACTGAAACTCACTGTGTCCAGCACAGGGCAGACACCAGCTTCATCTCACAGATGCCACCCACACAGCCCCTCTGCTACCAAACCTTGCCACCTATATCCAACGTAATTATTAGCTGACATACAGGTTGTTTCAATATAACATACCAGAGTATTCAAGTCCTCAGTCTCCCAATTCCTCGGTAGCTGCTTGGCTTTAAGAAAAAAGATAAGTTCTCCCATGAAGAACCTCCAGGGAAATTCCCATTTCTGACTGTGGACAAGTTTTCCCAGGTGAAAGAAAATCCCCAACGTTTTAAAAATGACAAAGAATTCCACAAGCTTTGATGTTACTAGAGTGCATTCTAAGGCAACCTAGCTCTGCACCACGCTTGGACACAGTACAGAATTGAATAGCTCAGCTGGAAAGGACTTTCAAAGATCATTGAGCCCAAGCGTCTGACCACTTCATGGCTAGCCAGAAGTTCCAACATGTTACTGAGGGTGTTGTGCAAACGTCTCTCGAATAACAACAAGCACAGGGCATCAGTTACATCTGCAGGAAGCCCATTCCATTGACTGACAACTCTTCTGGCAAAGAAATGTTTCTCAGTGCCCAGTCTGACCTTGCCCTGGTGCAGCTTTGTGGCATTTCCATGTGTCCTGCCATCAGTTCCCAGCAGCAGAGCAGAGCTCATCACTTCCCTCTGCTTCCCCTCCTCAGGGAGCAATGAGGTCATGTCTTGGCCTCCTCTTCTTCAGACTGTACAGCCCAGTGTCCTCAGCCTCTCTTCACAGGCCATGCCTCCCAGCCCTGTTATGCCTATACTCAGTACATAGATCAGAAAAAAGACCTTAAAGAAGCATTTTTATTTACACAGTAAACAAAATGCATATGAAATATAAAAATAGATTAACATATTCATTGTGGAGCTCTAAATTTGATACATAAATTCATTAGGGAAGCAATAAACGTGCTGTATAAATTAATTACTTTGTGGTTATCCTCATTAAATGCTACTTAATGAGTTAATAAGCTTGAAAAGCAATGACAAATTGCTGAAGTACATGTACAGGACTTTTCTTTTTAATAAAAAAAAAAAATCATCACATTAACAGAATGTTGCAGCTCTGGATACAAACTAATAAGATTTATGACAGCTGGTCATTTCATCTTATAAAATTCACTAACAAGTACATTCCCGTACAGCATTTGAACTTTTAAACTCTGCACTTTCAGCTGCAGAAGTGATTCTGGCTAAAGTTTAAGAGCCACCTACTAGTAAAAGAAAAACTTATTTGTATCACAGGATGACCTCCACGTTAGGCTCTGCTAAATCAAAATGATACATACACACAGAGGTCACTTTGAAAGTAATGCCTTCTATCTGTTTCCACGGGAACCACTATTGCTACAAAGAACACAGTACCACTACCTGATAGAGCACATTCTCAGCTACAAAACACTATTTTTGAACAGTTTCCACCATTAGCTCTGCATTTTCACCAGCAACAAACAAGAGCCTGCATGCCGCGCTCATACAAATCTGCACCAGTGGAGGTGATCCAGTGTTGCTGTCACCACTGCTGAAATACACCACCCACCACCTCACTGTGCTCACATCCCCTGTTTGGTCTCCATAAATGCTCAGCAAGAGTCAATTTTTTTCATTTGTTTTTTTTCTTTTTTTTTTTTTTTTTTTTTTTTCTGCTTAAAGTAATTCAGTGTCACACCTTCGCTTCATACTCACTTTCATGTTAGACACCATTCTGTCAGGCTGCCCCTCTGCTGCCATCTGTCACACAACAACAAAATATAATCATGGTAGGGAGGTTCAGCCTCTCCTGCCATATCACCAACATCCACCTCTGACATTGTGAGCCAACATCATAACATGGGAGGGATTACTTTTGGAGCAGCCATTGTAGATCTGCACAGACGCACACACACAAAAATACATATAGCAGTGCTTGAGAGTAACAAACAAGCTTTCATGGCTTTAATGTCTGAGGATGACTAACACACTTGTCAGAGTTAGGAATTAGGAAATTACATCCCAGAGTCTAAGCAGCACTGTGGGAAGGTGCATCCAGCACCAATAAATACTTTAATTTTTGTGATGGAGTATGAGCATCCCAGAATTGACTGAGCTCTATCATTAGCATGCTATGGGAGACTGAAATGGTAGCCCTGTTTGTGACATCACAGGTAAGATAAGCATAGGCTGCTTATGCTCTTATCTTGTAGAGCACAAAGGCCGAAAGAGGTGTTGGTCTATGTTACAATTTACACACAGAAAAACCCACATAAATATGTTTCTCTCTTTCCATGCCATAACGTGCACATGAGAGAGGATGGCACGCTGCACCCCACAGTACATTAGTCATATTGATATTACAAATACCTTTACTCTAAAGTAAAATATAGCCCAAACACATCTTAAATATCAGCCACATCAGCACATTAACTAAGCACAGTTCAGTGAATGCATCCATATGCAGTTCTCTCAGATTCCCAGGACACATACAATTTGCAGAGAAATTACCAGCGTAACCTTGAATAAAATATTTAAGGCAGCCTTCGACTATTACACGCTCAAACAATTCCTTAGAAGAGCTCAGGATGTTAATCCAAATTTCCACACCCCTTAAACTGACTTTGTTAACTCCTTAAAACTAGCTTACACCAACAAAATCTAACTTTCCTTGGCAGGAACATAATAAAAAAAATAATAATGGAACTAGTTTCCAGCATCCTGTAGCATGACCAGCAAGATCTCCATATAAGCTAACAGCATGAGAACTCTTTTTAAATAAAATTCAGAAGAGGTCAGTTAAGCATCAAGGAAAACTACTGTATTAATTTTGCATCACCTAAGTTGGTCTGCATTGCTACTACAGAAGCATTAACTCCACCAGTGAAAAAAATATTTATAAGTATACAGGAAAGCAACCCCTACAGTTCTGTGATTCTATGAAGGCACATGCTGACGGAGAACAGCGACCAGCAATTCTTTCTTTCAGATGAACAACCCCATGGCTATTGTTTCATCAAACCTTGAATTCTTTTAAAACCTAACTATTCTGTAAACATAATCATGTCCATCAATCACACAGTCTATAGACATCTTCAATTGATTTTGGTCACTTAAGACTAACTCACACAGGATTTGAAAGCCACAACACAGTTAAATGCCATCTCTGCGACTGGATCAAAACATCTATTAAACAAATGAAGACATACTGGTGTCCCGTGCTGAGACTTTGCTATGAGAACAGCTAATGAGAATAGCTTTACTTTACTCAACACTGTTTAGGATGCTGTAACAAATTGTCCCTAGGTAGCTTGTAAAGTTACAGCAGGAAGAAGTCACATTGCTTAAGGGCTCTATGGGGAGGAAGGAAAAAAAAAATAATAGACACTGATCCTGAGCTAATTACTGAGATAATAGCAATAAACAACAATAAACAACACTAAAAATATATATTTAACATGGAACAAGACTAAGCACTTATCTCAGTTACTATTATATATATATATATATATATATATATACACATACATACACACATACACACTATTTTATATATATATGGCACTTTAACCATCATTCATGCCCTAATTTCCAACGGTCATACTAATACTCTGAAAGAATCATTTCAAAAAGGAATTTAAATGCTGTTTGAGGCAGAAGAGCCACAATCAGTCACTGCCTGCATTTTCAAAAAAAAAACAGACAGGAGAGTCACAAAATGAAGGATGGGTGGTGCAGGCTGAGATTGGTTTTCTTTCTCTTTTCCTTTAATGCATCTTATCTTATTATCTCACTTCTGAACCATTATGCCTGTGGAAGGGAACAGGAAAGGTCATCAGTAGCCAGTGGCAGCACCAGCTGGGAGCTCGAAATGGCACTTGCAGTTTTCAGCTGTCAGATGCTGCCTGAAATTTAACAAGTGCCAATAAGAAATGATCTGCAAGCAAATCTGTAGCTTTTTTTAAGCTAGCAAGGATAAATGAAGGGTTTTGAGAGCAATTTGAAGGCTATTATTACGCTTATATACAAAGTATTTTAATTTATTCAGTTCCAGAGGTTTCCAGGTTCGCACAACTCCTACCTACATCCCATGGTTAAATACCAAAGCAGAAGTGCATTGTGTTACATCTGATCTGTTCCCCATTAAAGCTGCCTGATCTCTTTTCCCACTGTTGATTGTTTTTTTTTGTTTTTGTTTTTGTTTTGTTTTTTTTTGTGAGTGTGCACCATAAATAAAAAGAGACCAAACAATATTGATCATTTTAAATTATTCTTACGAGTGGTAACATGAATTGCTAATGTCTCCCAACAATTAAGCCAAGAATACTGAAACAATACAGTGAAGATGTGGAAAGCAACACAACACAACTACACTAGTGCTTTCTAGCCCCATCCACACAGTGTTTTTGATCCAACCCCACGCTTTTTGTCCATAACTGTATTTTTGGTGACCTAGACCTGCCTTTCCCTAGCAGCAAGCTCCACCCATGTCTAAACCCAGCTGGAATTCACAGACATGCTCCCAGCCTATCAACGAGATGAAAAAAGGAAACGGCTCCCTCCACAGCTGCAAGTTCAGCAAATATAATGCAACAGCAGCCACAACATTGCTGCCCTTTCTTTGGAATACGATCCACTAATATTTAAACACAGACATAGAAAGACACTTGGGCCCAACCCTTAGCCACTCCCAAATGCCACTCTGTTAAAGAATACAAATAACCTTTCAGAATACACAAAGCCAGCCTACCAATGCCACAGGACCCTTCCACCTCACACAAGATGTCGCTGGCCCCAACACAGAAGAGGACAGAGCATTAAATCGTGAGCAAAGGAACATTTACCGTGAAGATGAATGGCCTGCAGTTTTCTACTGGGTATACGTTTCTTTAATCTCCAGAGCAGACAAAGCAGTGCAAACAGTTCCAGCATACTGCCACAGCACACCATCCTCACAATACAGGGAGACCACATCTGCCTTCCAATGCCAGGTCATTGTTTCGTGAAGGGCTGTGGCTGTGCCCATGCCCATGCATGACTTGACATATCCACAGACAATCTCAAAGGAGTAAGTGGCTTTATCCTGCAGACCAGCTTTATCATTCCCTCCCTCTGCTCCCAGCTTGTCTTGGATGAGTAAATTCCTTCCCACTCATTGGCACTGAACTGACTTATCTAAAATCCTACATATTTTATTTAAATCACAGTTTTTAAAATATTAAGATTAGCTAGTCTAATGACCGCTTACTATATACAGCAGAAATCCAGAAACTGAATTATTCTTAGCTAATGAAACTCCTTTGACTTAAATTATATTTGCTATCTCATTTGTCCCTGTGGACATGGCCTAATTTTCCCCTGTTCTTCTCACATTTGATAGACATAAAGCTTTTGTGGGCAAGGACTGTCATTTATTAGATGTCTAAATGGGACCTATGCCACAGAAGCCTGAAGGCTTTGAAATGTTAGTATAATGAGGACGTTTTACTGCTCTTTCTAGAGGATAGGACTTGCAGTAGCTGTATTCTAAACTAATAAGGAGAAAGTTTGAAAGTAGTATTCTCCATTCTTGGGAAACTGTGTAACAAAAATAGCTGAAAGAACAGAAATAGAAAACCTAGATAGGAGTTACACTAACAAACAAGCAAATAAACAAATAAAAACCATTCAACCTATTAACGTATAAGAATTAAGTCTCTGGGGACAAAAGTTGCCACGAAACAGCTTGGCTTCCTCAGCCTTTATTCACTGGGATGGGATCTCCCACCCTGATGAACAGTCTACTGTACACTAGAGCACTCTACAACTCCTGTGTGCTGCTTCTGCCAGTATTTTCATTCACAGGAGGCCAAAGATTAAGTCTGTAATCGTAAAAAAAAAAAAGATCATTAAATACCAAAGTCTCATTTGATACAAAATAGGAATCACTGATGCCATCGCCATCCCCTGACCTCTTTGGGCAGTAAGCTACAGCCACCATTGGGCTCTTCACTAAGTGCTTGCACCAAAATACAGCTAGGTTTGACACTTGGGAGCACTTCCAAGTTCTCTCTATCACAGGCATGAGGGGGCAATTAAGGGCAGAAGACCTCCCAGGAGAGCACTAGAGAAATGTCACAAGCAGAGGAAGCCGGAGACTTGGCAGGGTTTGTATCCATACTGTTTGTCCAGAGTAGGCCTTGCAGCAAATTAGGTAGCCAACAATGCCTTTTTCTCCTCCGTCCCTCTTCAGAGGGAACTACTTCACTATCTCTAGTAGGGATACTGAATTAATTAGCATATGTGCACTGCAAACAATCAGAAAACTTGAACCCGGTACTAAACGAAAACTGAAGTATCTGTCTGACACTAAAACACTCAGTGTGAAAGAGTGAAAGGGGTCAAGAAAGTACTGGGCTACTTGACATCCAAAAGCAGTGCTGGTGGTAGGAAGTGGAAGCAGAGACGAGCAGCCTGCAGTGTTTTTGTATCCTTTCCTTTCTGTAGTTGTGTTGGCACACAGGGATGTAGACTAGCATGTCCTGCTGGGAAAGGAAGAGATGTGACAGGACTGAGGAATCACCAGTGCCAGGCAGGATCTCGAACTCTGAAGTGATTCCTACTGCTTTTTTGCTAAATGCACATCCACTCTCAAGGGTTCCCCAAGCACAAAGCAGATCTGCAGGAAAGTGAACCCTTTTGTTGTACAGACAAGCAAAAGATTTAGTTTAAAAGTTTGCTACAACTGTTGCGCATTAAAGACAAGTGACAAGCTTTTACACTTAATTGCTTCATCAGTCCAGTAAGGAAATAAGGTATTCTCAGCCTAAGAGCTTGTTTGTTTCTTTTTCAGCTACATCAATTAAATTAATAAACAGATCTCTCTCTATAGACCTTACGGATAGTATATTACTCCAGACTGGTTACAAAGCTCCCCGTCTCTAAACGCACTAATACCTTTATTACACTATAATACATATAATAATACATATATACATATACACTATAATACATGTAATAATACACTAATAGCATTTAAAGAAACCAAATTATTAGGTTTCAGCTCAGCAAAGCATGCATTGCCTTCCAGACCTAAGAATTTGTCACTTTTATGAATTTCTGAGCAAGCCAGCTTACCAAAAGCAAGAGAACACCTGAGAGACCTCCTATGGAAGTAAAACTTCTATGAACACCTACTTGATGGCCAGGATATCTTTTGCCAAGTTTTCTGTCCATCTGAACCATACATCATAGACTAACTGGTAGCAAGCTATAAGGACAGCTTTATCCTTCTAAGGCCACAGGACATTTTATAGCAGGCTTACAGCTGCTCCAAGTTGCACCTTTCTATCTATATATAAAAAAGCTGCCTTGGCTGCTGTAAACTATGAAAGACCATGGCCAGTACCATCCTGATTACACCCTGAGTTCTTCTCACACTTCGAAGGCCAAAGATAACTGTGGTAGAAAGCAATTCAAGAATGTCTCCTCCATTAGTTACATCCGAGTAGAATCTGATGCTATAAATGAGAGTTCAAAAACTAGTCATTAGGGTTGTGGTGACTGACTGTATTAAGTTTCTGTAAACCTTTGGCTCAACGTCTTTGCCATTATGTAAAAATAGAACACATACTACTATTTCCTTTTAGACATTACATACAGAACACTGTCATAGAAATAAAGCTCTCTATAAACATTGGAAATTAGTGGTTCTGGTTTCCTTAAGGGTATATTTTCCATAAAATGTCTTGCTCCATTGCTAATTACAAAATTAGCAAGAAGCTTACGAGTAATTAGATCGGGGTGTTAAATCACTAATGTTCCTTAAATAAAACTCCTAATTAGGACACAGCACACATGTATCTACAAGCTAGATCAGACAAACTGCCCAAACTGTCCTTTTTTGCTAACATGTAGGACACCACGAGGGAAAGGAACTGCACCCCCACAGTACCCTATTTATTTGACTCCTGCAGGTACAGGCAAGGACTCCTTTGCACACCCACTATGGCTCCAAAACAGGCAGACATGGCAGACAGCATCATGGCCATACACTCACATACCAGAGGGTAATTCACCTCTGTATTTCAATTACCTAGGCAGCCTGGGCTCTTGCTCTTATTGAGTTTCCATGATGGTATTTAGTTGCTGATACCATAAAAACATAGAACCATCAACACTACCTGGTCCTCCCTCCTCTTCCTTGGTATTTCTCAGACGGAGATAAAACTAGCACGATAGATGGGTTTTTTTTATTACTTCTAATAAAGCAGCACTTGATACAAAGGCATCTCACTTGAGAATTGATCCACAGTTAACTATTACAATACAAACACAACAATTGTAACTTCTTCACAGTCAATTTAGCTGAGACATATTTAACTGCTTAAAAAAAAAAAAACAAAAAAACAACACACACCTATATTGACATTCCATACATCTTGAAGACAGCCTTCCCAAATATTCTGCATCTTTTTCTAGTCTCAAATGAGACCATCTGTGATCACAAAAAAGTAAATGCACAGACATTTTTAGTTTTTTTAAAAGGTATCAGGAAGAAAAAAAAAAAAACTTCAAATCGAGACACCTGTCAGCTGCTCAAAATCAAACTGGTTTTTTTGTGGTTTTTTTTTTTTTTTTTTGTCTTTTTTGTTTTGTTTTGTTTTTCGTTTTTGGAAGGATTCATATTTCCTCTTTCTCCCACCAGCTCCAATGAGAGCAGCTCAAAACCACCAGAAAAAGAAAAAAAAAAAAAAAAAAAAAAAAAAAAATTCAGCCTGGTCACCAGAGTTCCTATATTAAAATCAACACCGGTGTCAGCCCCATGCTGTTCTTCACAGTGAGGCCACTGAAGCTCTGATTTGGTATCAGCACTGCACAAATGTAATTCCAGAAAGGGATAAGCCAGCGTCAGCCTAGCTGGAAACAAGCAGCTCCTTCCCTCTGTGCAACCCAAATCTCCCAGTTATTCCAACCACCCTGAAGATATTTACCTGCGAGGCCACATGGTTGGGATCTCTTAAGTTCACAATGTAACATCTCTTTTTGTTTAACACTACAGCAGTTAACGTAGCAAAAAGTGAGTATTTGCTGCATCCGCTAGAAATAAACCATGATCATACCCTTCCAAAGAATTCATACAGCACAAAAGACTGCTGATAGTTTTAAACATTACTCTTCTCCCACCGCAACTTCCAGCAACCTCAATTATTTTCCACTCAGCCCCCTCTATTCAAATATTCATTAACACTGCAGATGACCAGAGATATTCTGCCTGAAGCAGGGCGCTTCCTCAGAAAGTGCAAGTTCTGCTGACACAACAGCCTTTCTCAGAACGGTACTGCAAATCATTTTAGGGAAAAACAACAAAGCACAGTAACACAATGGCCACATCTTAGCTAAATCACAAGGTAGCAGAGACAAAGGTTCGCCACAAGCAAAATCTGAATCCTGGTCCTGCACAGCTTCCTAAGGCTGTTTTCCAGACCCAAGAGGAACTTGGGTCTGCTAGAGGTGCACCACAGACCTTTCCAAGGTTTCAAACATTCCAGGGAAGAGAATACCATACCCAAAGACAGGTCACGTTTACGCTAACAGTTCCAGGGAGTAGGGGTAGCAGTATTTTACAGTGAAACAGTTAGGGAGAAGGAGCAAAAAATCAAAACGCGTAACCAAACCCTCCTCTTCTGTACATACAATAAGAGTGACCGTGAGTCAGAACACAATATATTACAAATTACTTGACAAAAAGGCTGTGTCAATAGCAATATATACATTGCTGGGGATGTTTCTGTTATTTTTTTTTCTTTTTATTGCTGTGGCATGTCTCTAAGGAGCTAAGTGAATTAATAGCCAGACTTGGCAGCACATGAAACACATACAATTTAGGGAAAATTAAGAGATCTAAGTGCAAGGGCTAGAGCTAACTGCTTGCCAGGAATGTTTTTGCATTGTATTGATAATGTTATGTCTTTCCCTTCCCTCCCCTCCCCCTTCAGGAAGATGCATCAAACTATAGTTCATGTGAAACCGGCAGAGTCTTAAACCAGCAGGCCTGGCCCACAAAATGGCAAGTATCTCCAGCAGCTGTTATTGTTGACAACGTGTGACAACATGGTATTTCCAGATACCATCAACAGCATCCCCAGTTATTGCTAATTTCGTGCAGGATTACAACATTGTCCTCTGTTCATTAGCTACAATTATCTTGGTAACAGTTAGTAGTAGAAAGAAAATGTCACTGAAAAAACACAGAATGTGCAAGTGAGGTTGGTTTGCTAGGCTACGATCTGGAAGACAGTACAGAGCCAAAACGCAGTTTAACCTGAGATACAGACCAAGTGCTTTTGGGCTGCACTGACTTCTTCACTCATTTTAAGGCTAACAAAATGTTTTCTACTTTGTACAATTCTACAAAAAATGACAAAGAAAAAATGCTCATGAACACCTGGATGAAAGGATCATTCACATCTAAAGAACATTTTCTGCTATATCTTGCAATTAAACAAAAAAAACCCACACCTGTGGTGCACATCTGCCTAAACTGGGTTTTTAAGCATATTTTCTACAAAACAAGCAATCAAATCATACTCTGAAATAACCTGTTGGCTGGATAACCAAGTGAGATGGAAGAAGCTCACGTTCAGATCTGTAATCCATCTTGTTAAGAGTGCCCCACTTATTAAAGGTGCTCATTTCACAATCATTTTGTCAGTTTCCATGTCAAAGCTCAGAAATCATTCCCCTCAAAAAAAGTTAGAATGTGGTTGAAGCTGTCATTCAGTCAAAAATGGTTTAAGAAGGCTTTAACCTAGATGGTTATTTTCCTTGGTATGACACCCTAAGCATGGTATTTTATAGATACTTTCAAGCAAAGATCTGAATTTAGCACTCAAATGTTGTTTTACAGAAGTGCTTGCCAAGTGCTTTTCATCTCATTATGCTGGTTTGAAATAATGGTACTACTTAAAGTAACATCATGCTAGCATAAAACGCAAGAGCGATTTCAAAGCAGCACAGTAAACCACTGTTCCATGATGGTCAGTTGCCTCAACCAACATTACAAATTCCAAACCACTCAAGCTCCATTTAATTTCTATGGTACAATTTAAAAATATACTATGCCCAAAGCGCATTTACTGAAATCAATTTATACACTACACCCAGTTGGAAGTATTTTGATCTTTCAATTAGAAGATTTTGATCATTTCTCACTTTCCACATTGAACACGTGTTCTGTGCACCGTACTTCAAACATTATTGCTAACGCTTGCTACATTAATCGATAATCAAGAAAGACTGAGCTCACAATGAGCAAACACTATAACAGAATAGACAAAGCCAGTTTTAACCTGGAAACTTTCAGTTTTGGTCTAACCTGTGTAACACCAGACAAATAACTTCCTCTCTGTTCCTTCCTCTTACAAATTGCTTGCTGTTCCTATGTCATCCCTTCAGGCCAAGGGCTGGCTTTCTCTTTGCATAATGTGATTTACAGCTGGGATATCTTGAATGCTACTGTAACACAAAATCACTTTAACAGTTCAGAGCTCTGCTCCACCAATCACCCTAATCCCAGCCTTTATTGGTGCTGTTAATGGCATCCCTGCTGCTCCCCAACAATAGTCCAGCCAAGAAAACTTGTCCCATCGCTCTGAACCTTCTGCACATATGCACATTTTTCCTCCCCCTCGGGCCACATCTCACACACTGGCAACGAAATCTAAACTTACTCTATACTCAGCAAAAGGTGATGTTTTTTCATCCAAAAAAAACATTCCTGAAGTAAAGTGCTGCCTAAAAGGTTACTGCATCTGCACTGCCTGCTCCATCTCGGTTTTAAACACTGATGACAATGAGTGTAGACAACACTTGGAGAATGCAGAGCTCCAGAGCGTGGTCTCAGGGACCAAGGTCTGCCTGAGCTTTCACCTAGACTCCAGCCCTGCCCGGAGCCCCGGGCTGCGGCCTCACTCACCCCTGCCCTCTGCGGGGGCTGACACTGAGCTTGGCAGCACAGGTTTTCCACTTAGAACAATAAGTCCAAAAGTTTCCCACAGCAAGAAAGTTCACAGCACAAACATATAAATCACATCCTCCTCCTCTTCTTCCCGGGTGACTCTAACACGGAATCTTCCAAAGGGAAGGAGGACAGAGCCATTTTCCCCCAACGCAACCCCCAGAGCTAACACTCCCAGCACCTTCACGACCGGGCTCCAAGGGCTGCAACCCCAACCCCCAGTGACCGCATTCGAACCGAGGGTCCCCGGCCCGGCACGGGACCTACCTGATGCAAGCCAGCCCGGCACACAGCACTGCCCCTTAGTCCCCTCGGAAGGCACTCTTCCTCAAAACACTGCGATGGAATCGACTGACGATACCGACGAAAACCGGTGTCGATAAGGAAACCCGCGCCCCGCCCCGCTGCCCGCCGGCCCCGACGCGTGCGGGAGGGCTCCCTCAGCCCGGCACTCCTCATCCCCCACCCGCACCGGGGCAGGGCTGGCGCCGGGCTGCCGGAACGCGCGCAAAGATAAATACGAATAAATAAATAAACGTTAAAGG
>NW_024884364.1:61553339-61579043 GCF_019232065.1 Centrocercus urophasianus | reverse complement strand
ATATATGTATATTAAAAAAGAAAAAAAAAAAAACAAACATCCACACACCAACCACACTCGCAGAATCAGCTCCCCAGCCGTGCCTCCTTCACAAGGGCTGTGCCTCCCAGCCCGGCACTCACCTCGAATAGACGCAGCCGAGGCACAGTCGCCTCTCCTCCAGTGGCGCTTCCACTTTCCCACCGGGTCTTTCTTTGCGGCACGGTACACCCGATCGCTCCCGTGCCTCTCCGTGCCCTCTCTCCCGGCTGGCCGCTCGCCGCCGCCTCCCTGTGGTGCTCGGCCACTGGAGCGGGCTGTGGCGGCCTCCCAGCGCCCCGCCCCGGTACCTGCCCGGAGCCCCCGCCCCTCAGAGCCTTTCTCTCTGTGCTCGGAACGGACCCGACCACGCGTGTCGCGTCTCCGCTTTTTCTTTTTTCCTTTTTTAATATACATATATTTTAATTATTTTCCCCGAGTTCATTGTCTGCCCGTCTCAGCCAGCGCGTTGCCTGAGGGAGGGGGGCAGGGAGGTTGTTTGGGTTGGAGAGCCCCGGTGGAGTTGAGCGCAACAAAGAGCCGCTCGGATTCCCCGCTGGCACTTAATGCCCAACAAAAGGGAAACGCTGAGAATGTCATAATTATCGCCCCGTGTGATGGAGGCTGCAACAACACTTGGTACGAGGTTTGGAGTTTGACGATAAATGGCAGCGTGGATGCGTCTGTTTCTGCCCCGGTGTTGTAAGCAGCTCGCTCACACCCTGCTGCTTGCATGCTGTGTGTGCTGGCACCAGAGGCAGAAAGCTTGCAAACAGCATAAAGGCAGAGCAGCCACAAGTCCCTGAGGACGAAGCAGCTTTCTGCTGGCTGATGGAATGGTGAAATTGGTGTGAAGGTACATCACCCACAGGTGAGAGCCCTGCTTGACTTCTGGCTAAAGTACCTATGCATCTGTGCAGCAGCTATTTTCCAGAATTACCTAAAGCCCACGTGTAAGTTTTCTCCTCGTTGGTCATAAACAGTGCTCACAGGGTGATGGTATCCCTGGAGGTGGGCAGTGTGGACACCCTGTCTCCATGTAAAGCTCAGCTGTGACCCACCTCCATATTCACTCAAGCATTGTAGAGAAGCCTGAGGTGCTGGTTGCACACCTGACAAAAGCTCTAGCTTTACATGGAATTTTAGGGCCCCACCACCTGAATATTTAGTGTCCCGGTTAAACATGCAATCTACATGAATGCTTATGGAGGCAGGGTGTTCTGTCCTGTGCCTGAGAGCAGCAGGAGCAAAGGGGTTACAAGGCCTGAAGGAAGGAAACAAGGAGAGTCTATAGCTGGGTGCTGGGATGCTTGGTTAGGAAATATGCTTCCAGGACAGTCTCTGTGTTGGCAATGTTGGTTAGGAAATATGCTTCCAGGACAGTCTCTGTGTTGGCAATGTTCATTACAGGCAGTAGAGTAGAGACCTACATCCAGCTGGATGGTGTCTTCTGGCTCCTTTTGGCCTAGCATGCCTCAACAGGACTTGGAATCGCACCAAAGCATAGAATAGAACAGAATCATAGAATCATTAAGGTTGGAAAAGACCTCTCAGATCATCTAGTTCAACCGACAGCCCATGCCCACCATGCCCATTAACCATGTCCATCAGTGCCACATCCACATGGTTCTTGAACGCCTCCAGGGACGGTGACTCCACCACCTCCCTGAGCAGCCTGTTCCAGCCCATCACCACTCTTTCTGAGAAGATGTTTTTCCTAATATTCAGGTTGAACCTCCCCCCGGCGCAACTTGAAGCCATTCCCTCTTTTCCTCTCACTGCCACTTTCCCAAAGAACAGACTGAAATCTTGGCAGGGGAGAGCTGAGAAAGGCCTGCAGTGACTTTATGGCTCGCTGGGCAAACACTCTAAATAATCAGCTGCTATGCAAAAGGCAGGTAAATTCCTTCCTGTGCTCAATAAGCAACTTTCAGTCATAGGAGCTGTCATTTCCTATTGATTTCCACTCAGTCCAGAAAGACTGATGCCTTGGTGGTAAGGATCTCCTGGAAGCCTTTCGTGGTGCCTCTTTCCTTTGCCCAAGTAATGCAGGCTTTTGTTCTGAGGTCACCTTCCCTGCTTTGGGGACTGGGCATCTAAAATGGAAATGAAGCAATAGCTGTATAAGGTGTCCGAGATCATGCACACCACCTCCATATCTCTCTATAGTTCATTTTACTTTGACAGTACCCCGCCTGACCCAGTAGATTATCACTTCAAAGCAGCCATATCAAGCCAAACAGAAATCTTTCACAGTGTTCCTGCAAACTACAACATTTAAAAGTTTATTTACCAAGCTAATTGTGCTGAAAGTCATTGAGGAGATTCAGGTGAGACTAAGTGTAGAGGAAAATCCCTGCAGGCTGAAAGGCTTTCTCTCAAGTGAGAAATCTGAAAAAGTTATGAAAAAATAAGAGCTACAGGCTGTGACTTATGGTTCTTGGGAGAATAGAAACTAGTACTGGTATGGAAAAACAACAACAACAACAAGACACTTGCTGATATTTCAGAGCCTTGAGCAAAGCACAGAAAAGCTGAGAACACAGTGAGGACCCCAGCAGAAAGCTGTCACAAAGGGCTTGGAGCTACCTGCTGTCCTAAAAGTGGCAGTCCTACCCTGACACTTCCCATGTTGGAGCAAAACATGAGCAAACCTGATAGAAGGCCAATATTTTTTCATGACTAGTTTTTCTTCCAGGACAGAGCCTGGCATTAGATGGCTGAGAAAGGAGCAGAGAGCAGATGCAAAGCTGGAACGGGAGCTGGGGACGGCTCTTTAGGCAGCTAGGTCTGACTGAGCCGTCCTGCAAAGCTCCTCTCTCAGGGAAGATCCCATGAGAGAGCTTAAATCTTAAATCTCGTTCCTCCTGTGTATGCTATGTAACCTGGATAGCAAAAATGGACGGTTGGAGGAGAAGACAGACTGCTCACAGCTAGGACACCAGCAGGCAGAGGGAAGACCCCATGCCTGAGAAGCTGCAAACTGTAGAAATGTTTTATATGACTTTAGAAGGAAAGTATGAAATAGGAACGAAAGCTTCATGGGAGTGAGGCAGGAGGAGGCCGTGCATCTTTTGAAGCTCCTGTCTGAAGAGATGTGAAGGAAGCAGCGCTCCTGGCCCGCGTGCAGCCACCGAGGCGTCTCGTGGATTGAAGCCTTCAGGGAAACGTGTGGGTGGGGCCGACGCACTCCACAGCGCGCGCCGTTTCCGTAGTGTAGTGGTTATCACGTTCGCCTAACACGCGAAAGGTCCCTGGTTCGAAACCAGGCGGAAACATCCTTTTCCCCTCCACTCCAACGCCGCCTGCTTTCAGCCCACAACCTCCTACCTGCGTGCAAGCGCGGACACACCAACTCACTCACAGCAGCCCTGCGCAAAACGACCACCAAGCGCCCAAATTACAACCTGCACACCACACCAGCACTGCGCACTTGCAGCCCACAACGCCAACCATTTTCTGGCCTGCATCAGCTGAGGGGTGGCCAGCAGGGAGTGGAAGGCGATCCTGCCCCTCTGCTCTGTTCTTATGAAGCCACATCCGTTGTACTGCATCCAAGCTTGGGGCCTTGGGCAAAAGAAGAGTGTGGAACTGTAGGAGCCGGTCCAGAGGAGAGCCATGAAAAATATCAGAAGGCTGGAGCACGTCTCCTATGAAGTCAGGCATAGCAGCTGGGCTTGTTCAGCTTCGAGAAGAAAAGGCTTCAGGGAGACATCATTGTGGCCTTCTGCAACTTAAAGGGAGATTAAAAGCAGGAGGGGAAACAAAGTTTTTACATGATGATCTATCAAGGAAGGCAAGGGAGAATGGCTTTGAACTAAAAGAGGGAAAGCTTAGATTAGATGTTCAGAAGGAATTGATTACTCAGAGGGCAGCGAGGTGCTGGCACAGCCCAGAGAAGCTGTGGTGCCCCATCCCTGGAGGCACTCAAGGCCAGGTTGGATGGGGCCCTGGGCAGCCTGAGCTGGTGAGGGGCAGCCCTGCCCAGGGCAGCAGTTGGGTGGGCTTTGAGCTCCCTGCCAGCCCAAACCGTTCCGTGATTCTATGATTCCATGAAATGCGTACTCCTTCTTTCATTTATAGTTATTAATCTAAATTACTATCATAACCTGCAAAGAAATTACTGCTGCCTGCCACTCCCTGGGAGCATGCCATTATATATCTTTTCTGAATCGCAAGGAATTTGAAATTATTTTGAGCTGTCAGTCAGCTCCTTCCTTAACCTGCTACTGGTGGGAAATTCCAGGGTGGTTGCACCAAGAAACTTTCCAAGTAAAAGAGTAGAGACTATCTAGAAGAAGCCATGGAAATTCCTATGGTATGAACATTACCAAAATGCCAAGCATGCAGTGGAATACTATTCCATGCAGCTGAGACATTGTAGTGTAATGGGAAGAGGAACTGACCTTCTGTGGTTTTTCTGAGGCTGCCTTCCTATGTTCAAGTGGATCAATTTTCAGATTTTCACACTTCATTATTATTATTTTCTCCAAATCAAGTCACATAAAGATGATGTCAACACCACTCTATACTCAGGATATATTCAACCTGCATATTTCTTTTATACTTTTTTTTTTTTTTTTCCCCTTGTGGAAATATAATTTCAGCTACAAGAGCTGGAGAGAGAGGGGCCCAACACTCCCTCTTCTTGTCCCCAACTGCTATAGCACATACTGCGTAGACGTGTTGGCTGCTTTTTAACAGGACAGTCATTTGTCGAAGAAAAACCTGTGCAGTTTGACAGCTTCAACCTTGGGTAGGAGGTATGAATCATTGCCTGAAAGCTGGGAGACACTAGGTTCATGTGAATTGCATGGGGTGAAGTGAGGACAGCAACAGGTTTCTAGACAGAACTGCAGCAATGTCAGAAAGTAAAACTGGAGAAGCTGGGTTGGAAAAGATTGGAGTCAGGGAAAGGAAGATGCCAAAAATACCTAGTTTTCTAACTTTTAAGGCATTTCAGTTCAGCTGCATATACACGTAGTCAAAGAAATTTATCTAATAGATAAGATAATTACCTACCATGGCCACGGAGATGTTAAGTGATGCAAAATATGAGAAGAAAGTGACCTGGAATATACACATCAAAGAACTGCACTCTACTGCTTGCTATAGAACACCTACATTAAAGAGCTCTATTTTTTAAGTTACACAGCATCACAAAAAATGTCGGGAGAAAAGAGAACAGAGAAAAAGGAAAGGGAACAGAAAAGGAACTTTCTTTTCAGAACAGAAAACATCTTTATACATAACCAATACACAACGACCCGACTTCCTTGGTTCTGGCAAATAAATGTCCTTGCTGAAGTTATCCACCAAGGTTAATGAAACATTATGAAAGGTAGTCAAGGAGAAAAAAAAATTGTATCCATTCAAGTGTATATGAATTTCACAGTATTTTTGTGCCTGTCACTTCTAATTATACTCCTCAATGCTTATTTATTTCATCTAAGACAATGACGAGCTCAGATTGCTTTTTTTCTCTAGCTCTGTTAGCTGAGTTCATCAATAAGAAGTGTTTTCTAGATAAAATTTCTATATCCTAACCCAGAGACTCATGTATCATTTTCTATTCTGACAGTAAATGAATTACTAGATTGGATAGGTCTTTCTAATACAGGTACAAATAAGGGAAATTAAAAGGAAGTATCAAAATTTATCTTGTACTGTAATGAGGGGTTTCCTCTTTCACTGCTTTAAATTTTCTGTTTGTCTAGGTCCATTCTGTACAGTGGATCAAATGCTAAGCTTGGGCAAACTGACAAAGCTATAGATTTCTATCAGTGGTTTTGCATTAATCAAGGTCCACGGTATTTTAAAACACCACACATCTTCGTGACAATTAGTTTGGGAAAGTACGAAATTGGAAATACTGGAGCAGTACTAACCTCTGAATAACACCACTACTGATGTGAATTTATGACTCCATAAGGGCCCATCACAACAATAAAATTACTGATTGCTGATGTGTTAATTGAAGATTGGATTACCAACAGCTTCAGCTGCTTCATGATGGCTCCATTTTAAATAATGTATTAGTTGCCCTTGGCTTCTACAGAGGGAAATATGTTATGTTGGTAGAAGTAAATATTCAGAAAACTTACATTTAGGCATTCTAAAAACTTTTGCCTGAAATATTCATGTCAGGCAACTGTGCCATATATTCTTACAATTTACATCTCTGCTTGAATGTTTTACGTACTAGGGTCAGGCACACAAAATTCATTATTTTAGGACTGAAAAACACTAGCTTCATGACTGTTGTACCAACGTAAGGCAGGAGATATCTGTATTTAGTTGTATTTTGTTTACCTACTTTTTCTTCTGTTACATCTGGACAGATGAAGCTTCATTTATTTTAAATTATTAATGAATCGTTTTTATAAACTTGTGCTTAGGGAGGGACTTTTTGTTCACTGGAATGCCAATCAGTTCCTTAATGCTACCAGTTCAAAACCTACTTTTGACAAGAGAAGCTTTTTCAAAGGAAAGGTGTGCAGAAATGGAGTCAGATTATCAGAGCTTACACTTACTATGTATTCACTGAACAACAGTAAATAATAATGTCCTTATCCTATCAGAGTTTCTAAATGGACATTGGTTAAAATGAGAGGATCTATTCCGCATTAATCCCCAACCTGAATAAGGCAGAGCCCTAAAATGACTATGTTTCTGATATGCCAAGCAAATACCCTATATACTTTTTGTTCTCCATGGGTCTTTTACTTCTTCTGATCTTTTACTTCAATTCTCTCTACAAAGGTTTTACTTACATGCTGATGAGAAAAAGGAGTGTTTTTAGTGTCTTAAGAAAGCCGTGGGTTGTAATTGTGATTTCATGGGCCTCTCAGAAATGCTGAATCTTTAAAAATGATATTCTTCTTTTACATCCTTTAATCAGTTTAATACTGCCTATAAATGCTTTCAGACAAAAAATGTCATGATCCTTACTTATAGAAATTTAACTCTCATCGCTTGCCGCAGAAGCTTTCATTTTATTACTGATATGTGTATTATTTTGTAACAAAAATACTGTACAGCATTGCAAACGTGAGCCCCAGTGAAGCAAGGTACTCAGCTGGACAGACTATCTCAAATCACAAAGCACTGTATCTATGCTCTCCTGCTACATGGAGTGTGGCAGCACTCTGCAGGTCACATTCCTCAAATGTTTACATTGCTTAGTTGGAGGCTTTTTCTGGGACATGCTCTTGGAAAAACATGGGGGAAATGCCAAAAATTCATAACCCTTACCATGCCCTGCATAGTTCAGGCAAACCACATCACTGCTGTGTTCCAGTGCTCCAGCACAGATTCCTCAAAGCCATTTACAGTGACTGTTCTGAGGCAAAGGAAGCTAGCTGGAATGAATCAGTTGGACAAAACTGAATCAAGGTACCTGCAACAAAACTAAAAATAGGAGAGAAAGCATGGTTGTCTCAACAAGAGATGGATAAGGTGAGGACATGAAGTACTTCAGAGGAACTTGACTCCTTGAATGAAATCAAGGAGAGAAGAAGAAGAACAGAGAGAAGCAGGAGAAAGAAAGGAAGGGGGAGAAGAAAAAAACCTCTCCAGAGAAGGCGATGATGATTAAACATTCTACACTTTCATATAACTTAAAGGCTAACCTCCACTTTCATGGATAACCAAACAGTGACCTCATTCAGGGCTACAGAACCAACCCTGCCATACCCTTCTTTTTCTGCAAACATCCCACATCCTGGGGAGTCACATCTGAGCACGGTCATCAGGGATATTCTCCCACTCCACAGGAAAATCAGCCTGGTTGTCTCCAACTGGTTGTTGATCACTGTCCATAAGTACATTGCCTGAACGTCCCTAGTTTAGTCGATAGCTTAATAGCTGCTAGACCTTCACAGTTTGGTAGCAGGGTGAAATTCCCAAGAGTTTCATGTAGCTGATCAAAAGGCTAGGAACTACTACATCTAGCAAACAGAGATATGATCTTTCAGATCCAGTGTCCTCTGGGTTGGGCTAAAGGACTGGAGAGAGGGGTGTTTGTTCCTTAGACCAATCTGCTGATGCCATAACCTCGGAGGGTCTTTAGGTGCACCTAACTGAATAGGCTGACTCTCAAAGGTGTCAGTTATTATTTACTCAAGTGAATATCAGCCCATTTTAAGAAAACTTTTTTAAATAGAGATCTAGCCCAGTATCTATCCAATCTTTAAAGGCAAATTTGTCTTAATTTCTGATAAATATATATTTTAACTTTAATTGGAAACTTCTTCCGAAAATAAATGATTTGCTAACCCCTTTTACATTCATTAGGAAAAAAAAAAATCAAAGATGAATTGAAGGTTTTTGTTCTGGAAATTCTCCAGCTATCACTAACAAAATTGGTATTTTACCTTATGTAAGGAAATGCCTTTTACTTCATTTTTTACCTTGTAAACACAAGTAGAACATATTCTCATTTGAATTAACCTTTCAGTACAGAAAAGTTCAAACTCAGGGAATTGGTGAATTCCTCAGACGACTTAGTAGCCGTATAAAATATGACCTTTCCATTAGTTTTTCTAGATCTCTGACTTGGCAAATAGCAAAATAATCCTTATTGAAATTGTTTAGTAGTGGAATTAAAACAGCATTGACAAGGCTGGAAAGCTCATGCATTGACTTATTTATATTTTTACACATTTACAAAATTCAGGACTTGTTTTTAAAGTGATAGACAGATAGACATACAGCAGATACCAATGTGGCAGTGTTGAAGTATAAATTACCAAACTAATATTCACTTGAAATGTATGGTTCAAATAAAATGACCTGAATTTACAAATTCAGGAGTTATTGGATTCAGCAAAGAAGCTATTAATGAAAAAATGACTTCTTGTCATTGTAGCTCAACAGACTAAGTCATTTCAGATTCCAAACTACGCTCAGCTGTTCATGGCCATCTCCTCTAAAGATGTCTTTACCAGCAGGTTACAAAGTGAAGGTTTAAACTGAGCAAGTTTGTTATGCATCTTTTTTTTTTCAATTCAATTTAAATAAAAAGTTGAAACTTTTGTCAGTGTTTCCAGTCATCTGCTTATTATGACAGCTTTGACAAAATCACCCAGAAGCAGATATCTCTTGCATTTCCCCTTGCACCAACAGAGAAGAGGGCATCCATCTCAGACCATACAGCACAATCCCAATGAACCTTCACATTCATTTCAAGATCCTATTTGAAATATATGATGCCATCATAATTGTTTCAGTGAAGCAGTGCTGAGAAATCCTGTTGTTGTGTGTCACTCTTGTTGTTGATGAGTTTTGTCTGAGAAAGACTGAATAAGTTTTCATTCAACCTAAGAAGAGCCAAGCATTAAGCAACCAGGAATGAAAGTGACTGTAGGGAGCTCAGGAAATATGTTCAAAGTCTTGGAGACAGAAGGTAGCCCAAATAGTATGGTAATATGTTGAAACTCTTCACTGTCCCCTACAAGGACGATATGTTATATACAGAATTTCATTTGTAGATGGAGCTTGGCAGAATGCTTCCTCCTACCAAGCTAGCATGTGAAAAAAACTGTATTAACATGTTGTAGAGGACTTCCTTTGGAAATAATTCCAGAACAGATTTTTGAATTCTGCAACAAGGCATTCTTAGCATAATTGACCCTGGCTGAACAATCTAAGTTGGCAAGTTCTTTCCTTCATATGTAGGATGGATCTTAGAGCTGAAATACATGAAACAAAAGCAGAAGACAGAAGAGGTGAAATAACAAGTGTGCCAGCATGTAAGAAACATCTATTTTGAATGGTAATCTATGCCTTCCAGAAATCCTACATCTATTTCAAGAAGACCTCTCACAGGTAGAATTTCTTTGGCCGCAGAATATTTGTTAGACCTAATGCTCAGTGTTCCAGGCCTTGTAGGGTTTATTAAGAAAGATTGGGCTGTGAAACAAGGAAGATAGATTATAGAAGTTACCTTGAAAAACAGAAGTAGTCTCTGCTACTCTTTGCACTGTTGCATCATATTCTACACTGCTTAATGCCAGCTTGCACAACTAGCAATAGGATTAAAGTAAGCTACAATAAAACAGAAAGACTAGTGCATCCACTGAATGTGTGGAAAATGGAAAGCTCAAGTGTCCACATCTAGACAAGTCTGTAAATTAGAAAATAAAGTAGGTCTGTGTATTTTGGTAGGTATTTTGAAAGACTGTTAAAAAAAATAAACCAGAAGCATATAATAGAATAAGGGTCACAGCGTACATTCTTTATTGTTGTGATCAACTGGGTATTAGTTGAGGAGTATCCCAGATGCCACAGTTTAGGTGTAATCATCTAGTACAAAGAGAAGATTCTCAGATTTCAATAGAAATAAGCTATTTCTGAATTTATTCTAAGGCCTAATCAGAACAACCTGGGTTTGTAGGCTGTGCCCATCGGTGACACCATTTTACGTTCTCTGGATAGGTTAGGTTAGGGTATGGACTAAAACACATTAGTCTGCTCCTGTTAAGTCTAACAGTTAATACCAGCAGAATAGTCTCAGAGGTGAAGAAACAGCAAATGTGACACAGACCTATAGAGAAAAGTATGGTAAAATTCATGGAGGCTCCAGTAAGGCTACGCTGGATAGGATTTCCACAAATCCACCAGAACCAATCTTCAGCAAATTCATTTCCATGGCACTCCTTTCTCCCCTTATTTTAGTCATACTCTTTGTGGCAAGAATAGTTTTCTTTTTCTTATCTGCCCCTTCAGGCCTGGATGCAGATAGTCTTCCTCTCCCATACGTATGGACATATGAAAACTGGATGGGAAAAATTTCAGGATGAAGTCCAGTTGCCTTCCCTTCCTTGACCTGGAAATGATGAAGACCCCTTTGCTATTGCACACACACACCTCTCACTGCTGTATATGAGAAATGAAGCTCATAGACAAAGGGATTATAGAAGGTATAAAAGCTTCTAGGCTATATGTAATTTCAGGTAAGGTTTGCCCTCACCAGTTTGAAACTATTTAGACTCCAGTCAAAAGGAAATGCTCAGTTAGCTTTAATTGTGTAAGAAGAAAATGCCAAACTTTGTGTTAGCACTCCAATAACAGAATAGCTGTAGAATATGTACAATGAAAATCCTATTGAAACTTTATGTAATAATCTTTGTAAGATTATCTTAAAGACAAATAGTTTTCATTGTACAATATTAATTATCAGTAACAATGAAGAATGGGTTAAATTCAACTGAATAGCTAAATATAAAAAAAGGCTAAATTATTTTTCCTTAAATGAGGCAAGCTTACCTGGTATCAGAAAGAAAGAAAAAAAGAAGAGTGATAGAGGAGCCTCCTCCATCTCATAATTTATCTAGACAAGTGTGACATTCTAGCTTTTTCCTTAGCAATACCGAAGAAATTAAGTACCTGTAGGTATATATCTCAGATGTACTCACCTTTGTATCTCTGGGGACCTGGTGAGACAAAGGGGTTAAATCATGTTTACCCAGAATGTATACTTGGTCTTCTTTAGCTCCCTGGAACTTGTTAGCACTTTGAGGACCAATTCACTAAGAATGAATAATGCCATGAATGACATCAGCTTCCGCCAACATGCAAAAGGTTACTATGGTAATGGAGAAAGTTTTTCACAGTACAAAACAAGTACCATACTTGATATATTAGCCAGCCAAAGAAAGCAGTCACATATAAGGTACAGCATCTTTCTAATGAATAGCCATTTATGCAGCATGCATGTTAGCAATTCTGCTGAGTTCCTCTGAACATCAAACTGTTGGCAGTTACATTGAAAAACTTGGCAGATTTACAAAAGTGTTAACATTTTGTTTTCAGCAGCTTGTTTTTTCTCCTGGAGCCCATATCTTCAGCATATTCACAGAGTCTTCAGCCAATGCCAACTAGGACGGTCTCCGATGAGAGCTTAAATGTACTGTATATGCACACTGAGAAGGCAGGATGTACAAACCATGCAAGTGGCTCAAAATAGACTCTTTTTTGGATTTCTTTTTTTTTTTTTTTTTTTTTTTTTTTTTTTTTTTTTTTTTTTTTTTGTGGCAGAAGAACAGATGGCTTCTTTGTTAGGTGGCCCTTTCTTTATTATTTGCTGAGCACCTTGTCCATAAGAGCTTAAATCCACAAAACTGTGCAGCATGTTTAAAACAATGCAAAGCCCAGAAAATCTCAAAACCTTCAAATCACGTCAGTGCACTGCACACAAACATACACATATGCATATATAAATGGATATGAAGAAATATCCAACATAGTTATATATACACACACTTACTGGATTAAAACCAACACAAAGCAAGCCACAATAGTATTTCTTATGGCAAAAGCAAATAAATCATTCAAAAGAGAAGCAAGATATTATTTCCTTCTACTTACACTTGTCAGAAGAAAAACAGTGACTTTTTGTTTTAGATATGATCCCATCAAGTCCTTTCGAATTGGCAAAACAATTATTGCAGGGGATGATGAGAGAATGGGAGAAATGGAGAATCTGCAAGCAGCTACAGACCACTGATTCTCAGAGCCTGCTGACAGATAGCTCTGGGTTTGGCTTCTCTGGAGCTTTTTGTATACCTTGTGCCAAGGGACTTGGATAACAACTGAGCAGAACTTCTTCACAGCACTTCTCTGCTCCTTCACTGCATTTCTCTTGCCAAGTGCGAAGGAACAAATGAAAAGCAAAGGAATATATTTAGAGTGAATGAACTTTCATGAAATACAACATTCCCACATTCCAGAAATAAGGGGTAACTGATCCTGGACTGTGTTTTCTGTGTCACCCATGTAGTACATTTTGGCTGGAGATGCTGCCAAATATACATATGTAATATTCTGCCAAAATTAAATTAAATTTCACTGCCCAAGTCTTTCTTGGTACGATCGTCCCATCATTCAGCCTGCCATCATTTTGATAGGCCCGAGAGACTGTTCCAACTCCACACTTGCATTTCTCATCAACCTTTCAAGAAGGATTTCAAAACTGATTTTAAACATAAAACACCACGGCTTTGATGATTTTTTTTGGGGGGGGGAGGGGAAGGCGAGGGAGGGTATAAATTATTTTCTTCCTAATTTCAGAAACAGGAGAACATTTTTTTGTTCTGAAATCTGAAACCTGTCAGCTCTGGATTTTCTGCTACACAATCTTCTAATGCATTTTCTATACTGGATATCCGGGCTGCCTTTTTTTTTTTTTGAGAATATTTTTTGTAGTGTTCTTACAACGTAATTTCTCCTCTGTTGTCTCATTTGTTACAGTGTTAGTTGCTATGTTGATAGTGATGGGGTTTTTTGCTTCAAATGTTGGCAATAGGGTAAACAGGAGGAGGAAAAAAAAAAACACAAAAAATTTCCTTTTTGTTTGAAATCCTGTTCCTGTTTTGTTTTTTTTTTTGTTGTTGTTGTTGGTTTTTTTTTCAGTTTTGTTTTATCCTTTCTAAGATATTTAATGCTTAACTGACATTCTGTAAATGCAAAGATGCAGCACTTCCAAGAACAGACATCCAATCTACAACACAAACTGTCAACCACAAGAATTTTTAAAAATATCATATAGTTTATTCCTTTGTTTCTTCACAACATCACAGCTTCTTTGGTGTGTTTCTACCTTCAATCCACCCACTGGGCTTGCATGAATTTCTTAGAGCTGTTGCACTCTCATGGAAATACCCCAACAATAAAAAGAAAGCATTTAACTTGTAGGCTAGATGAGCTCCATGCGGGGTTTTACCTTCCTCTACACAAAAGATCGAAGTGTAAATAAGTATCTGGAAATGGAGGGCATGGCAGCACAGCATACTCATCAACCTGAGAGAGGAAGTCAGACTCACAGAGTGGCTGACGTTAGGAGAGATCGCTGGGTCCATCTGATCTAAGCCCTGTTCCAACAGAGATACGAAGGGCAAGGCGCTGGGTCTGTAGAGTCAGTAGGCTAGCAGTCCATTTTCCATGTTCTTTATCACATGTTGAAGGCCAAGGCTAGCTATATTTAAGCACTCCAGTAAAAATCAGAGATAATTTGGAAAGCACTGTTCTACCCAGCTTAAACAACTTGTTTGCATTTTGACTGTTACTGTTATTTTTGGCCAGTCATCCTGTGTCTCAGGTAGGAGAAGGCCAAGTTTCTTCTTTGTAGAAAACTGTTGAATGCCTCTGTGTTAACACCATCTCCAAGTCAGCTGCACCTTTCCCTGAAGAAAACTGTGCCCTTTAAGGTACTGCCACCACATAACATTGCTGAGGGGATCTGATCGGCCTGTTAAGCTTGTTAGATGATGAACTGAGCACAACCTTTGAGCTACAAATTCTTCACACAGGTTTCAGCATCAGTGGGATCCCTGTTGAGCTGCAAATTGCATTTTATGGGCAGACACAACAGAATCAAGATTCTAAATTTAATGCTTTGCTTCCAGCAAATGCTTTCAGTAGGTTAAGCACAAAGAGCTAGGGAGTTATGAATACAGCATCTGGCACTGAAAATACTTACCACCAATCACAATATTGTGAAATATAAGTTATCTTATCATGTCTCTGTTATTCAGATAAATGTTCACAATAATTTTAGCTTCACCCAGTCACTACTGGATTTCTCTATTTTATTTAGACCAAAAGAAACAAGACAATAATTCCAGCTTAAGAAACATTACAGTGATGAACTCAAGGAATCCCTCACACTCCATCATCCTTCCCTGCCATGTTGGTTACTGTTGATACCATTTGCAATAGCTGTTTTTCTGGTTTACATTTCAATGCAGTTTTTCCTACCCTAACCCTAAACCTCTTTTTTTTTTTTTTTTTTTCTTTTTCAGTCTAATCTGAGTTAGGACTGCTGCTAAAATGAAGGTGTTTCCAATTTTCCAGGTTACATTAGAACTTTTATAACAATGAGTCTTACAAAGATAGCTGTATTGAAAAAATAAATTAAAATACTGTCTGATGTAGAAAGTTGTGTATGCAGAAGAATGTGAGTGCACTACCAAGAGCTGCTTTAACATCTTACAGCATTTAATAAGACAAGTTCAAAACAGCATGACTCCATCTCTACAGTAGCAGAATTCAAATGAATGAGCAGAGGAAGTAATAGTACCAAATACTGCATCATTTCAACTTGTTCTCTCATCAGCTTTGCCAACATGAATTATTTATGTTGGCTGAGCAAGTAGAATCAGTCTCATTCACGGCTAAGCACAGGTGACAAAATGTAACAGTCATAATGATGATGATCTCTCTTTGCCCTCAGCTATTTTTCTACACTTTTCAATTTCAGACACATATTTTTGAGTTTGCTCCTGCTTCATTTCCATAGCATAAAACATTAGAAAAGGTGGCCTAATAGATTTTTTGGGTGCTGGAAATCCTGGGACAGTTGAATTCAGCCAGCTGAGGGCACGACAATTTTCACAGCCCTCAGCTCTCTCATAGCTAATAAACAGGCCTTTAATGACTGTAAAACTCGGTGTTATGTAGCTTGGACACTGCTCTAAGCTAGCTAGGGAACTTAATTCTAGGCCTAGAATTTCAGAATGACACGAAGTTGTCTGTTGGCTTGGAGCTCCATCCGTTACCATTCACCTGCAAGCATGTGATTTACATCTGCTGCCCTGCTGCTTATGGCCACGCCATTGCATTTAAGACCTCAATGTCACAAAGAAATTCACACACTGCTACATCTACTCTTGTAATTTTGTTTCTGCATCTCATTCCTTCTACTCACAGTCTCATCTTTCCAATCTAACCTGACAAATGCAACTGCACATTTGAGCCACTCACACAAACACATACAGAGCTCAGATATGACTGTCTCACTTTTGAACCCACTTTCCTAGTTAAAACACTTCACAAATGAAATGACATTAGATGAACAAGATGTCATGTAGGTGAACGTCTATAGAGGAGAGACAAGACACTGACTGACATCTCACAGTATTTCAGATAGTTTGTGCCTCCAGCAGGAGAGAAATCACATATTAGAGGACATCAGAGAGGAAAGAAATATGAATGGGGGAATAAGTCCCTCAATGTGACCAGTTGTCACAAAATCATGACACCAGACCTTGTCTTCTAAGAAATGCACAGTACCATGGTTAATGTAGCATTCCCTTTCATATGATGATCGAGCTTCTTCACAGCATGGTTCACAAGATTTCACAATCTAACACCAGAACTTAATCAACCACATAACAAATTTCTGCCAAACCTATGCTGGTTAGGGTTGCCTACGTTCACATCAGGACATCTGCGTGTTCCCATCTGGAAGACTTTGTTACACATTTGTGCCCAATTCAGAAAACCTCTGCAATGAGAATGGACTAAAATCAAGGATGAGTTTTTAAAACAGTGTTAAGCACTCATCAGGGGTACTTGAAGGAGTATGCCATATACCACAGGGAAAGGAAGTAAAAGGATGAGGCCAAACTGAATATCTCCAAGGGGGGGGGGGAGGGGGAGGGAGGCAGAAGTCATAGAATGAAGCATTTTTTGAGGGTGATGGTCAGCAGCTGGTCCAACATTCAGGGAAACCTGGGATACAGCTTGCGAGAACCTTAAAATGATAGCTGAACATTTTTTGTCTGAAAACATACTACCAAGCACTGCTACTGTGTGTATAGCCACTGCTATGTCTATATAAAAAGGGATATATTTGTCCTGGTAGAAATTAAGGTCTGATTAGACCCTCTGGGGCTACCGCATTCCAAACAATTAATCAGATCCACAGTACCCAAATTGGTGAGGAAGGCTACAGGCAGTAAAAATGGGAGGTTTTTGGCCTGCAAGCAAGCAGGGGTCAACATGAACTCAGGAGACCTGTCAGCAGGCCACCCATTAACAAGGATTTCACCATTAATTATTTCCTCTCAATACAAGACTGATGCAAGCAATAAAGAGCAGCTAACAGGGTTTAATGAGTTTATTACATAAATGTAGATAAAGTATTTGTGCTGTATTTGCATGTATTTAGAATAATTTTAAAAGTTAAGACGAAAGCATCAGATTTAGAAAAGATAAGGGTAGACAGAAAAAACTAATTTAAACATACAAGGATGTGACAGAATTAGCAGAGATTTAAGACTCCAACATTCCATATTAACACGTCTTCATTGTATTAACAGTGCTAAAATGAATAGCTGTGCTATTTGCAGTGTTTAACTAAAAAGAATGATCATGTTAGCTCAGTCCCTGTGAATAATGTATGAGGCTGAATTCAACTTATTCACCTCATCTTGTATTCAGACTAAAAACCTACAAAATAAAGGGCTATATTTAGCATTAAGTAACAATTTCTTGTTTTAACTTCCATAGCATTGCTTCTGTGCAGTTAGAGATTGGTTGGAAAATTGCATATAGAGTGGTTTTCCATTTGTTAGAATTTTCAGCCATGATCTCCTCGTCAGACAGAGGCCAGTCTGGGATTTTTTCTATTTTTCCCATTTAAATCTTTTAGACTCTCAATGCATTTTTAATAGGCCATAGAAGAATCAATTAAATCTTGTTATTTGGATGCATTACAGGGTTATGCTCTTGTGGGTATCTAGCCAGTGTTAATTAACCAAGGAAGAAAGCATTTTGCACTTTAAAATTGTGTAAAATGCTATGTTCACAAATTAAGGATTTCACACAGCTGAAAATGAAAAGACATTAATGATAGTAGCACACTGGTGAGTTATGACTTCCAGCTGAAGAAAATTATGTGGAAAAGAAGACTTCATTATCAGCTCTATTTAAATCAACCTATTTTCATCATTTTATTCTCTAAAAGAAAATTATACTTCATAATCACTTTGAACACCTTAACGAACCAGGACAGTAATGACCTTGAAGGAATAAAATCACTCCCTCTCCCGTAGCATGTAGATAGTAGGTTCCTGAGGAAAATACCATGAGGCTCTGAGGAATCTTCCTAGTTCTGTTATTGTCTGCAAAATTAACTACTGCCTCTGCCCAGAACAGGCTTACAAAGCAACTATCCAAGAGGAAAGAATCAGAATCATTTGAGTTGGATGGCATCCTTAAAGGCCATCTAGTCCAACTCCCCTACAATGAACACCTTGTAGGGACACGTATAGCTCAATCGGGTGCTCGGATCCTCATCCATCCTGACCTTGAATGTCTCCAGAGACAGGGGCATTCACCACCATTCTGGCCAACCTATGCCAGTGCTTCATCATCCTAATTGTAAAAAAAGTATATCCAATCAAAATCTCCCCTCTTTCAGTCTGGAACAATTTCCCCTTGTCCTATGACAACAGACCCTGCTAAAGAGTGAATGTAGTCAGTAGTGGAATAGGAGACAATAAGATCACTTCATCCCTACGCTCTTCATTATTTTCCCAGTCAGCATTAAAGGGAGACAACAACAGAGTTCTGCAGTCAGACAGCTTGGAGAAGATATGACTGACTGGAATGGCTGATAGTCATCTGTGGCTGCAGTGGTAAAAGTGGATAGTGGTAAAACAACAGAAAGACATCCTCATAGCAACCAGGGACATACAGGGGACAGCCTGTGAGCAACAAGCAGGGCGAATAGAGCTGGAAGATGATGAGAACAGACTAAAGGAGGAAAATAAGTGGTGATGGAGACAGGTGTCAGCCCAGCAGATTCTCAGCAGGATATCCCACCCTCTCTGCTTTCCTACTGCTGGGGAACAGCAACTCCTGACTCAGTTGTCTCTCCTGGAGAGGAATGGGAGGCTTGCACGGTTTTCCAACTTTCTGTTTGCTCATGTAACACTTTATGCAATTAATTACTTGCAGATTACTTTAGACAGGCTCTGTTTTATCAAAAATCATTCAAGGCAATGCTTACAGCAGCAAATAGCTGTTAGCAGTGGAGTTTAGTTCAGAAAACACTCAACAGATCTTGTTTTGCCTTTAAACTTGTGCTTGAATTCAGTCCTCAGTTACCCTTGTTTCTCAGCATAGCCTTTGGCAAGCTGAGGAAAGATCCATTTGGGCTGAGCAGTATCATGAAAAGGCTCCCCTCTGTGTTGATATGACAGGTTCCTCGTTGTCCCGCAATTACCAAAGAAAAACAGTAGCTTCCTGGAACAACTGATGTTCATTAAGGGATCCTATCACTCACCAAGCACAAGCAGTTGGCTAAGGCAAGCCCTGTCTGAGGGAACAAATACATCCTCTGTATTCCTAAGGAGTCAAGGCACATGTTGTCTCAGTAAGGAGCTGGATAAATGTTGTAAAATATTGTTTCGGTAGAGCAGATGTTCAGACTACACTGACACCTAGAAACAAACTCAGCCCCCCTGAGGCAAGAATCTTTATTTACAGCGGAATTTAATTATTTCTAAATGTGCTACCTGGGGCAAAGGACAATATTTCTTTACCTTTGTTAAAAGCGCTAAACCAAAATCACGTATAGGCCCATACTTCCCTCGTATCTGAGCTTCATTTTCAAAAAAACAGAAAATGTCAGCAAGCAGTTAGCATTTTCATTTCATGAATTATAAGCTGACTTAACACAAAAATACAAATTGCAAGCATTTTAAAGTGCTTTTCTAAAGCTATCACTCACATCTGGACCACGGTTGATAGTATTTTGTTTTGATTAGCATATAGACTTTCATCTGAAATGAGGTTCTAAAATAGGCCAAGATTAGGCACTTAACTAAATGGCAGGTGCCTTCTGCTCTTTATTGGGGAACAACACAAAACAGCCCCACGATATCTCCGAGGACTTTCCCAGATGATAATTTCCTAATAATAGTTACAGTACTGTTATGATCCTCGTTTCAGCCTGCTATTTTTTAAGCACTATTCATTGGAAAAAAGAGCCCTTGAATCACTTTGAAATATCACTGGCTTGAAACTGCTGGGGTGAAGAAGGTGGTAAGCTAACATCCAAAAGTTTTTATCAACTCTTTGAGCACTGAGCCTACATGCTGCTGTTGAGTTGGATTTTTGTGGCTTTCTTTTCCTAGCACAGAGACAACCTATGGATTGTGAAGACAAAAACAGCTATTTCACAGAGAGTAAGAGTGATAGGGAGCGTGACTATTCAAGCATCATAAATACAGAATAATTCTTAGTGAGGTCAACTTACTCAAAAAAGTAGTAGACAATTTCTGTGAATTCATGATCCTAAAAATAATGAGGTGATATTCTATAGGACAGCACAACCTAAACCCCAGTCTGGAGAGCCAATATGGCACAGATCCACCATTGCAACCCCTTCACTTTTTTTTTTTTTTTTTAAACAAAGTTATTAAAGCCTAGTGAAAAATAAAGGATATGAGAAAATATTTAGAGGCATCAGTTCCCCATTAAAAGATGAAGGCCAGATTAAGTCACCTCATACATTGAGCATTAACTCATTTTGCTGGAAACTCTGCCCTTGCTTCCTGTACTCTGTACACTGCTCTGTTCATCCTAACAGGGAACGACCCACTGCTACCACCACAGCTAAGATCTTCTGCATTTTTCTGCATTTATGTGTTAAAAAAAAAAAAAAAAAGCAAATTCACATCTTCCTAGTAAGTGCACTATTTGTACCTCTTTAATCTTTCAGAGAAATTCCTACAAGAGTTCAAACACAAGGCAGAAACTGCCGTCATAGAAAATCTCGCCAGAAGCTGTATTAATATGCATTTTGGCACATTAGTTTCTACATTAAGAGCATTTATGCCATTCAAACAATCTCACTAGCATCAAGCCTTTGGCTGTCAAAGAAAAAGATCCTGCAGAAGGCAGATAAGCCCCACCAAGGCCCTTATTTGTAAACACAGTGCAGCTGCCAAGTGCCTCTGAATACTCTTAGGTTACCTGGTCACGTAGCTGGGAGCAGAATGTAGAACAGACTTTGTCAGCTTGCAAACAGAATGCACGTCTCCCAGTCTGCAACAAATCCTGCAAATATTATAAATGGATAAGGTGCTATTCAAACCCTGCAGATGTCACATAACGCGTTTGCTGTTTCACAGCCATAAAATCAAAACGTTGAGGGCAGCGTTCTCCTTCCTCCCTTCCTCACCCACTTTTATCTTTCATTTTGGACTATATACATTATTAATCAAAATTTTTAATATATATAAATTGAATAAATGTGAGCATTTTCAGTCTGGGATACTGGCAAAACTCATTCTTGCCATTCACAATTCACTCATAAGTACAGAATTCAGGCAGTAGAGGAAGAAGCAATGTATAAAATATTATTTAGCACTATTGCTCTATACAAAGGACAGGATACGGAGGAAAAAAGGAGTACAGATAAGCATTTCCTATCAGAAAGGCAACATATCTTGGTGACACAAATGTATGTATTTTTCTCTTTAAAGGTGTGTTTACTGGGATAAGGTACGTTCTGATGGTCAGGGCGTGAGAGTGAAAGGAGTGACAGAGCTCATGATAACTGCAGGAGGGAAGAACGGCACCACGGCTTTTCTACTCATTGCTCTACCTCTGACTAACCTGATAGCTTTTAGTATCACTTCCTCTATATTCCAGCTTCTTTATCAGAAATTTATCAGAAAAGGAGTACAAATTCTGCTCTGTTCAATGCATTTGTGAAAGCATCTCATTTTCAGTAACTTCTTTCTCATAAGCATGACAGTAAATTTCACATCTTCAGCAAGTGTGATCATGCCTTCACACTATGCCTTCGCAAACTGCCCTCAGTGTGAGCCATTCTGCTCCAGTTCTCTCAATCTACCTCTCTAGGCACATTTTACTTTCTACAACAGGGCACCACATCATCCTGAAATCTGTGCAAAGTGTTTGTGAGAGGTGTGGGCCCAGTGAAGAACCATATGGCCTAATGCCACAATCCTTCAGGATGGTTTTAAGCTCTGGTTCAGAAAAGGTAAATGGTTAAATAAATGTAAGCATTATTTTTGACGTAGTTTCATGTCCCTTCAAATTACATGAAATTGTATGAACATTGTGTAGCAAGGAAGAATCATAACTTATCTGTTGTGGGTTCACCGTAGCCAATACCCACCCAGAGTCTCACTCCTCTCCCTCTCCTACAGAGTAGGAATGACACAAGCACCACAACAATTGTGACTGTGATGGTTTAATTGGGAAAGTAAAAGCAGCGTAAGCCACAAATAATAAGGAATGAATTCACTATTTTCCATTGGCCCACAGACGTCCAACCATTCCTAGAATGTAGGGACTCAAGCACAAGTAGTGCTTCCCCTGCTCCATGCCCCCTCAAATGTCCGTAAGAACAGCTGATGGCTCAGCTGAGGTCTGAAGTCCCTCAGGAAAGGAAAAGTGTTGGATTGTTGGATGTCAAGACTTCAGCTGGGTTCCCGCCTCAACCATAAAGTCCACCAACATGGAGATTCTCCTTCCCCTGCTTTTTTGACAGTGCTGAACAGAGACTTGATAGGCACAGGTCAAGTCCCAAAAACAGTGCTAGGGGCTGCTGGGTCTCACTGGGGTTGGCAAGACATCTTGCATCAAGGGGCACACCAATTCAATGAGATGACACGCCATAAGGTTTTACCTCCAACCCAAACGGTCAAAACTTTGTTTCTCATCCCATCTCCAAAAGGCCTGTATGCTGGAGGTGGACAAGTGGTTGGAAGGGGACATTGTCTGAATAGAGAACCCGGATTCACCAAAGGGATGCTGTGTGGTATCTGCTCAGCAGGGAAAGCGCAGGGAAAAAGGGAGGGGGAGGGGGGAAGGAAAAAAAAAAGGGAGATACTCATGGTTATGGCATGGAAAGAGTGAGAGAAGGTAGCTGGCATAACAAAGTTGAATCAGCAAGTTGAATTAGCAACTAAAGCATGCATTTCTCAGTTTGGGCCATAGGATTTTATTACATACCTTTTGTGTTCTTGGTAGCTTTTAGGTCAGTGAAAAGTCCCTTTGATAAATTTCATTAAAGCATCACCACAGGAATATGAAAGGTTATGTTCTGCCATCAAAATGACAGATGTCTCTTCTCCCTCCTTAACCTTTGAATCAATCTGTGCAGCACAAAATAAGCATGTCAGCTTTGTGCCTGTAAGCACTTCCCATCTTGCTGCTGTTTTGTAGCTAGTGAAAGTTGTAGTAGCTACCACATCTAATTTGGAAACCAACTCCAAAAGCTGATCTGTGTCTTCCCTGCAATAAAATATTTCTAGCAGATTTAACTCATTAAAATGTGTTTCTTGAAAGAAAGATATTTATGTTTCCTTCAATGAACTCATTTTCTGGTTCTTAACAGTGTTCTTGGGTGACTGTGTACAAAGAGCAAGAAAATCAAAAGCTTTCTTTTGTATTTTTGAATGTTCTTAATTTTGATTTTATACAATACATAAATAGAAAATCAGTGGAATTGGATGCTTTTTTATAGGACAGATTAGAACAACTGAAGTAGCATGCAGGTCACCATGAAAAGATTTTACCACTTAAAACTTCTGATAGCATGCCCAAGCACCTTTGCAATACTTACTGAATTACCCTTTTTTTTTTTTTCCCCTCCCACTTTTTCATTTAACTAAAATCTTTCGAGACATCTTTGCAGGGCACAGGGGACTCTTAGTTTACTTTCTGCAGGAGACTAGGTCAAAGAGGCGTTCATAGGCCACCAGCATCTGTGAGTGAAAGCCAAGAGCTTGGGATCCTCTGCTCAGACACAAGCAAGCAAAGTAGAACTATTGATGGACTACACAGAAAACAAGATCAGGAAGCTCTTCTTTATCACTCTAGCTTAGTGACTTGGCTCATGCGCCCATGGAATGTCTGCTGCTGGTTCTGGCTCCTCCTTACTGCCCTGCTGTCACTGTCAGCACACTGGCTGCTGATTTGGCTGGTGTTGCAGCCTTCTTCTTTTTGCAGTTACAGCATCTCTGGTGCTCAGGAAGAGGTCACATGACTATCACCAAGCTTGCAAACATATGAGGCCAGGTTCCCTATTACCTTTGCCCAGTATCTCACAGAGTAGAAATCATTAAAATCACCAAAGTAGAACTGATGTAAAACCTGAAAATATTGTTGTGAACTACATACTTGAATTAAAAAGTGATCTGTCAGTTACACAGTAGAACCTGCATTTCAGAAATGAAAGAAGGCTTATCACTAAAAATCTCCTCATTAAAATACCATCTAAACATACATAATCACAATAGCACATGAAAATCAAAGCAATCCAACAAAGGGGTTTTTTGGGATATTCAAACACAAAATAATTAAGTTGCTATGAAATGATTCAGATTTTATCACGTTCTGTAATCACCAGCTGGAAAGAACAAACCACAGCCACCAAGTTATGGTCTGGAGGAGTTGGCTGGTCTTGTGGAGGGGAACTAATAATAGAATGGTCTGGGTTGAAAAGGACCACAATGATCATCTAGTTTCAACCCCCTGCTATGTGCAGGGTCACCAACCACCAGACCAGGCTGCCCAGAGCCACATCCAGCCTGGCCTTGAATGCCTCCAGGGATGGGGCATCCATAACCTCCTTGGGCAACCTGTTCCAGTGCTTCAACACCCTCTGTGTGAAAAACTTCCTCCTAACATCTAACCTAAACCTCCCCTTAGTTTAAAACTATTCCCCCTTGCCCTATCACTATCCACCCTTGTAAACAGTCATACCCCCCTGTGTTTATACACTCCTTTCAAGTACTGGAAGACCACAATGAGGTCTCCCCGGAGCCTTCTCTTCTCCAAGCTAAACAAGCCCAGTTCCATCAACCTTTCCTCATAGGAGAGGTGCTTCAGCCCTCTGATCATCTTAGTGGCCCTCCTCTTGACTCATTCCAAGAGCTCCCTGTCTTTCTTATACCCTTTCTTTCTTATACTGGAGGCCCCAGACATGGACACAGTACTCCAGATGGGCCCTCACAAGAGATGAGTAGAGGTTCACAATCACCTCCTGCCAGCCCAGGATATAGATGGCCTTCCGGGCTGCAAGCGCACACTACTGGCTCACATCCGGCTTCCCATCCACCAGGACCCCCAAGTCCTTCCCGCAGGGCTACCCTCAAGGGGCTCTTCTCCCATTTTGCATAAATACCTGGGACTGCCCCAGCCTAAGTGCAGCATGTGTGCATGCACTAATGTGGGTGACACAAAGTTCTCTTCTGACTCTGCACAAGTATGCCACAACACGTGCAACACAGATCTCTTAGCATTTCATCCTCTCTCAGCCTCTAGCTTTTTATCTGCTAATTTAGCCCTTTAAAATGTCACCTGTTCATTCACACGCAAACAGCACGTGGTCTATATTAATGATATATTAATTAAATATATTGAGCATAAATATATATATAGGGAGCAATAAGTATCACAGAAATGTTTTCCACTTTTCTTTGGTAGGATTCAGTTTGACAGAGAGCTGGTGCTGGAAATGAGTGAAATATAATTTCCTTGTTACATAGGGTGAGAGGAAGGGTGATAGCTGCAAATCTAGGACTTGCTTTTCACTGAAAGCTCTCATAAAGCATATTAAGATTTTCAATTTGCTGAAATATCAGCATTTTCTTAAAAGCATCTGTCATTTCAAAAGAGACCGGGGGACTTCTTTGGTAGAATTGCCAAGTAAATCATTGTAACGCATAGCTCTGTGTGTCATCTCAATGGTCTCACTGGGATTTCCCCTCCAATTACACCTTAGTTTCCTGCAGGGAAGAAAGACTTCCTGAGCTGTAGCCATAGGATTTTCGTAGTTTTGTCATAATTGATTGGTGTTCACACACCATTTAATCACAAAAAAAAAAAAAAAAAAAAAAAAAAAAAAAAAAAAAA
>NW_024884364.1:61545697-61553239 GCF_019232065.1 Centrocercus urophasianus | reverse complement strand
AAAAAAAAAAAAAAAAAAAAAAAAAAAAAAAAAAAAGATACAGAAGTTTTTCTATTATAATTAGTATTTTCAAATAGAAAAAGTCAGTGCTTAACCTAGAGAAAAGCGTGCTTAAACAGTAACAAAATTCTAGATAAAGCCTTCACATTGCTGTGTGATTTTTATTGAAAGTGTGTTGTTGAACAGAGTTGCAATCACTTAAAATTAAAAAAAGGAAAAGGTTCCTTATGACATAAATTAACTAATCTTTGCATGCAAAACTCACTTTGTTCTTGGGTTTAAATAGGAAGACCTATTAACCCGCTTCTCAGCAGTACAGAAAATTAATCCACCCAGTTTAAATAAGGCAATAGTAAATGAAAGGCTTTCCTGTAGATTCATCACCTTCCCACATCCCTTCAGCTGACAGACAGATACTTACATATAAATAGCAAAATGTGTAGGATACTAATGCTGCCTGAGACCAGAATGCATTTAGAAACCTATTAACTACCAATCTATTTGTCTGTATTTAGTGAAAGCTGTTTAATTTTTTCCTTAAGTTTCAAATGAAAAAGTGACAGCATGAGCTTCGAGACAGTGTGGATTCCTTTTGCACCAAATAAAAGTACAGGCAGAAGGACAAGGAAGAAAAAGAAACAGGAAAAAGGAGAGGAAAAGGGAAATAATTGAAAAGGAACATGCAGCCTACAATAGCAGTAGAATGCTTTTGATAATGACTCACAACACTACAACAACATTTAATCATAGAATCATAAAGGTTGGAAAAGATCTCTTAAGTCATCTAGTCAACTGATCACCCCCTTGCCCACCAACCACATCCCTCAGTGCCGCATCAACAACAACAACAAATTGTGAAAGAGCATTTATTGTTACCCAGTCTTCAACCATTATCTAGCTATCTAGTTCTCAAAAGACTTCTCATCTGGCCATGCTAAATAAATTCAGTCCTTCCTGCTGAGTTTTATTAATTTTCAGTGAAACAGAAATAATGATACTTGCCTGCTTTTGTAATGCAATTTCAGATCTGTAAATGGAAGTTTAACATCACAGGCTAGATAAAAGTTAAGTATTCTGGCAACAAAAATCAATTAAGTATTAAAACAAAAGCAAGCCACATTGCAAAATACAACTAAAGCATCTGCCATAATTAATTTACATGTATATTTAGAATCACTTTATAGACATTTTAGCAAATAGAGATTTTTCTACACACAGCGCTCACATAATTCACACAAACAATATTGGTGATCAATAGTTTTAAACTAAAAGAAGGGAAAATTAGGTTAGCTATCAGGTGGAAATTCTTTTCTCAGAGGGTGGTGAGGCACTGGCGCAGCCGCCCAGAGAAGCTGTGGTGCCCCATCTCTGGAGGTGCTCAAGGCCAGGTTGGATGGGGCCCTGGACAGCCTGAGCTGGTGGGTAGAGGTGTGAGAGCAGTCTTCAAGGCACAGGTGGCAAAGTTGGTGCCTACCAAGGGTATGGACGCAGAGCTACAGACATTTGAGGTGGAAGCTGGAATGTCTGGCCACATCCTGAAGAAATACATCTCTGCTGTAGCACAGCTCTGCAGCCACCTCGTGCTGCTGATAACAGCCCCTGTCTACTCAAAGCTCAGAAAGGTGCCCAAGTCAACTTGCTGTACCACAAACAACATCTCAGCTGAAATTCTCACCCTTCTGGGAGAAGTGGCTCTCCCCTCTTCAAAAGTGAACTTGTACACTGAATACATGCTAACGCTACAGAGTACCTGCGTACCAATATCTGGAGACTCCAAAATTACATGCAACAACTCTGAATAGATGACATGCCCTTAACGAATTAAAAGAATGATAGAATATCTAATGAGGGTTTCCATGGGCACCGATACCCATCTGAAATTCTTTGCAAGAGTTGAGTCACAGGAAAAAAAGTGCTTTAAATAGTTATAAGAGTTACAGGAAAAAATAAAGACTAGATTGACACACTGGTATTTGTCAGTTGTCTCAAACAACTGGAACTCAGTCTTTGACTACCTGACCACATTGTATTCTTTTGTATTTCCTTCTCTGATTCCTACTCCCACCATTTTCTTTGTTTTCAATAGCTTCTGAAGTTCAGTGCCTGAGACACCGCTTTCATAATCTTTCCTGAAAAACTCACTTTGACTTCAGGATCTTTAACTATAAGTCTTTATTGTCAATAATATTAAAAAAATATATATAAAATCAGTGACTTGAAGCTTTACTTCAAAGACCATTCTGTCACACATCAAGTAATCAGCTTTGATTTCCCACATATTTTATACAGAGATTCTTTAACGTCTAACAAAGCAAAAGATTATAAGACTTTTACTCTGCACTAGTAATAACCCAGCAGCTCGCTGCCCATCTTCAACAAATCTGTTTGATACACCTATACTGTTTTGTCAAATCTGATTGAAATTGGCCAACAGGTTAAAAATAAATATGGTGTAACAATTACACCTTACAGACTCCTTTAGCAGGACGTTTTGTATTTGCTCTTGATTTCCAATGACAATTAAATCTTAGATGCACAGATCAATTCTTATTTTCTCTCCCAAGCATACATGAAATTTTCACACTACATACATTGTGATTTTTTGAAAGAACTCTCCCATAAATCCACATCAATACACTAGCTCAATGAAAGTAGACAGATGATTCCCCCTTCAGGCAAAACAAATGCCTGAAGGTTCAGTCTTCCATAAATGCACACATCAAATCAATCTGGGAAAGTGGATTGTAGTAGATAAAACTGCACCATTACAAACTAATTTAGGAACTATGCAATTTCTAGCAAATTATGTTCAGCACTGCAAATTCAATATTTTGTGTGTGATACAATACTTCAAATAGAACATGTGCATTGATTAGAAGATACCTGAGGCTCATTTTTCCTGGCAGATTTGCTGAGTCCTTACCAACTTCATGAAGAGGAACAGAAGTGAACAAAATAACACAATAACATGATCCAATTGAAAATCTAAATGTTGCTTTTGTTTCCTCTATGGAATTTGCTGCGTATTCATCAATACAAATCATATGCCATGGAGTCATCTGGCAGCGTTTGTCTTTTTCCACATATATATTTAAAAATTAGGAGCAAGTATCCAGTCAAGAATATACCATAAATAAATTCGAATTCTTACAACGTAAACAGGGTCTTTTTTTTTGTGAGAAGCCAAGAGTCTAATTTGTTAAGCTTGCTTGCTCTTGTCATATTAGTGTTAAATCCCAGCTTGATGCTCCTGGAAAGTGTCAAGGAGAAAGCAGTTGAGAGCTTGACTTACAGCATTAATGCTTTGCCCTCAAAAAAACAAAACAAAACAAAACAAAAAAAGAAACAAAGTCCTGCATGCATTTCATTACCATGCTTCAGACAAAGAGTGACTGATCATTTTGCTGATCAGAATCACTGGATTTTACTGTTGGTTATCAAGTGTCACATGGTCTTCTTGTACAATAAGGTGTGGAAGAATTACAACACCAGCTCTGTAAATGAGACTGAGGAAGGACAGTACAGATAAAAAGAAATTTTTTGACATAGCATTTTATTTCCATCTGCACTGCCTTCTTAACAATGTATTGGAGAAGCGTATTTGGAGAAATAAGTAGTTGATGGAAATGAAAATCATCATTGGGTGGCAAGCCAAAGCAAATCATGTATACAGCCATCCTTGAATGGAAGTTTTAAAGATACATTATTAATTGCTACATAGCAACTTGCTATGAAATAAGCTATCTTTGTCTAATACCAAGTTTATAGATCTGTGCATCACCCATGGAACTTGCTGTGGTAGTGATTCCTGGCAGAGCCCTGCAGTTCAGCACAGCTCAGCTAAAGCTATCCAACATTAAGTATTTTTTGGGAGTCCCCAGCTGTAGCCACTGAAGTATGCTATCTCTGTTCTTACATCATCTTATTTACCCTAGGACCACTGTAACTTAGTGTTGCATCCTCCCTTCCATTCAGCACTTGCTGACTCTGGGAGCCACTGCAATGCAGCTGTCTCAGAAAAAAGAACAGCATCTTCTCCTCAGTATGTGGCATTTCTCACATGGTCAGAAAGAGAAGACCACCAGATTGCACTGAGACTGCAGGGGCACTACTCGTAATGTAACAAGCACAGCAAAAATACTACCAAGGCACAGAGCTGACACACATGCTATTGCTAAGAGCACCTTTGGTCTGAACTTGCCTCTAGCACTCAGTGTGTAGAAATACAGCATAATGCCGTGTTCCCTAAATACGCTGTAATGCAAGGCTTGTTCTAAGTGGAAGAAACAAAATAAACATATTTGAGACAACAAGAGCAGAAGGACAAAATACCATCTCAGGGATCTTTAATATCTCTTACATTTATTTTAACAGTCCCACCAGATAACTCTGAAAAACAACCACTATGAACACAGAATAAGCACTTGCATATAGGGATTGGGGAAACTTTATGGGAGAGAAACAGCTTGCTCTCTCAATTTCTTCTACATAAAATGGCTGCAGAGTCCCTCAATGGCTCTTGAAAACACTTCGATTAGAAAAACACTTGGGATGACTGATCTGCACAAAAGGAAAGAAATGAAGCTTTATTCCCAGCCTGATGTCTGTAAAACTTTCAAATGGGAGCAGCGTAGGAATCGCTCTCCTCCTTGGGAGGTATACTGAATTCCTTAGATTACACAGGAAGCACTCAGTTAAGGAACCAAATGCACACATCATCTTGCAGTCCTCTGCTTACGACGGTGCCCTCTCTTGTGGTTTCTTGCCCACAGCTTCCCAAATAAGACAAATGCACCTGTAAGTCACTTCTTGCAAGGACTCAATTCTCAGCTGCCTTAGCACATGACAAAACTGCTGTCACTCATTTTCCAGTAAAGTACTGGATATCCTTTGCTATTGCTTTCATAAGACAGGCTCCCTACTTAGTGCAAAAATCAAAAACTTGTCTAAGCCAAGAGAAGGGCTGGAAAAAATCCAACAGGGCTGGAAACATTCATTTCTAAGTACAGAAAACTTTGATTATTTTATGAAATCAAAACAGGATTAGAGTTGTGGACACGGCACTTAAGGACATGATTTTGCTACAGACTTCTAGAGTTATGCAGTTGGTTGGACATGAGGAACTTAAAGGTCTTTTCAACTGTAGGGATAGGAAGTAGTTGATATAGTTGCCTTTAACCACTTTCAGATCACCTAAGAAAGGCAGTAGTTTCAATTCAGTAATAAAGAAGCAATAGCTTACCCCCTTCCAAAGATGAGGGCTTGCTGAAAACTCCCCTAGGAGACAATTTCTAAGTAGAACTGGTTCCTCTTTGGCTGCCAGCTCTTTAAAGAAGTTAGATAGAGATGGACCCAGGGCCCACCCCTTCTGGCCACAGAGGTGAATTCCTAGCACCTGTGCTCCCAGGGCTGGTTATGCCCCTTCATCAGGTGCTCAATCACTGGTTCAGGCCATAACCTAATGGTTCCCATACACCACCCTATATGAGTCTATTACTGTATGATTTTTCATTTGATAACAAAACACTTCACAGACAGGGAAGTGGAGGAATAGGGCAAACTTTTCTTCTCCCTCTGAATAGCACAAATCATCACTGAAGGGTCAGGAACTTCCCTCTGTCAAAATGCAACACCTGCTCTAGTTCTATCTCTGTTGCTGCTTAAATTATGTGTCTGTGCTGCAGGGCAGTCAATAGAGCCAATGCACTGGGGAGAAGATTAGAGATTTCTGGGGTAGCACGGTTCTCATTTAAACATCAGATGCCTTGCACACTACCAAGAGAAAAGACGGGTCATTGAGCCGTTTTACCTTGGTCATTTGTCTGTTGTTTTAACTGAGACTTTGCGTGACAAGATTGTAAGAAATATACTCTATAAACTCAGTTTGACCTTAGATCTTGCAATTCTCAAGGTACAATAGGTGTGCAAAGGTTAGAAAGACAGACCAAAATAATTCTTCTTGGTTTTGACTTTTCAAGTGAGATGGCAAATAAAGCATTTTCAGAAGTGCTGCCCAGAATCAGGGTTGCAAGCTCTTGAGAGATATTCATAGAGTAAATGTTATCTAGTTATTCTTTTTAGTTTGATTCCTTTTCTCCCTCTATTTTATCAGTTTCTCACACTCATTATTTAAGGTGGTACAAAAGAATTCACTAGGAATACATACAAATCAGTATGAATTTTAACCTTTGACCAGGCCATTGTCTAGATTTAGTGTTAGGTAAGTGTTGTGCAAGACAGAATACAAAGAAACTCAGATGTGATGGGGCTGTGAATGGGCTACTAAGAGAGGGGGGAGCCTGCTGAAAGCTTTCAATTTTGGTCAGTTTTTGGTGTGGGCCAGAGATGGGGCGGTATGTTGGACCTGGCCACTCTCAAGATACAGAGCTAGGGTTAAGATTTGGTAAGACAGAAGGGGAAGAGTCCTAGTAGTTATGGGGGCAATGAATGAGCTGCTAAGGAATGGTGAAGTCCATAGCTCCATTTTTATTCCTAACTGCGCAATTACAAGTTTGGAAGCACTCTGTATTCTGACTTTGATGTAAATATGAAAATTCTTAAAGAGAATCACTGCAGGCATTTGCCATCTTCCCTGCCTCTGTGCTGTCTGACTAATGGCACCGCATTAGAAATTAGAAATTACTCCCCTTCAAACAGTGTGTGAGTCCCTGTGCACTTTCCTGTACAAATGTTTAGGCTCACAGGATACTCCACTGTTTCTGTGGAGTTAGGCAACTCTAGCATTAAATTGCTTCTATAGAATAATTATTTACAATGGATCAGATTGGGAAAGGAGAGCTATTCTCAGGGGTACAAATTAAGTATGATCACATATTAATCTCTGCTTACTACATACACATCTCAAAAAAGCCATTGTGAGAACTGGGCTATGAAGTGCAACTCTATTTTGCTTAAGTTTTCAAGTTTGGAAAGTATTTGTGTCTATGTGAGTCTCCAGGAAGTAAATTAAGAATGAAAACTCAAAAATGTGCTGAAATTTTAGGCCTCGAGGCAACCTACCCATTATAACATCCAGTAGTCCTTAGTGGGCTGCCTGAAGATCAGGTTGTCTTCAGAGAAAATTCACCTGTGCTCCTTCCAACACTTTGACAAAAGGACCGTATTTCCATAGATTAAACTGCTTCCTATGAGTTGGTATTTTCTGTGTGGAGAACTTTTCAGTATGAGCGTCATGTTATTCAGCCACTGGGAGGTCCTGCCTTCAGAGAAATGGGTTAGTTCAGCAGGCAGACAAGTCCATAGAAAGGGTCACAGCCACTGGGGGGGAAACTCCAGTTCTTCTAGTGCTTTCCCATCACGGCAAGAAGGCATGAAGACAGAGCTGAGGTAGTCACTAGTTAGGGCTGGCAATTTTGGGGCATCACAACCTTTAAGGGATAAGAGATGAATCATGAGGAAACATCTTTCTCTAATTTGGGGGATATAGTTGACTTCAGTACCTACATTGCATAATTATTAGCATAGATATTAGATATATTAGATATATTAGATATATTAGATATATTAGATATATTAGATATA